>NW_011347037.1:0-3557 GCF_000735185.1 Notothenia coriiceps
CTAGACACTCAAAGACGCTTCGACAGAGAATAAAAAACAACAACAAAAAACAACAAAAAGAGATAAACAAAACAGAAAATAGGGGGTAGGGGGGGGTGGTCAGTGGTTGCATGCAGTGTTGAACAGGAGGATTTTGAGTGATGTTTTGAATGCGGTGAGGGAGGAAGAATCTCTGATGGATTGAGGTAGTTTGTTCCAGAGGGAGGGTGCAGCAACGGAGAAGGCTCTGTCGCTCCAGGACTTGAGGTTGGTCCGGGTGGGGAGGGGGGACAGGAGGTTGGCAGCAGCAGAGCGGAGGGAGCGAGTGGGAGTGTGTCTGTGGAGGACGTCAGTCAGGTAGGATGGGGCCAGGTCATGGAGGGCTTTGTATGTCATTAGGAGGGTTTTGTACTGAATTCTCTGGGGGATGGGGAGCCAGTGGAGCTTGATGAGGACGGGGGTAATGTGTTCACGGATGGGTGAGTAGACGGGTCGGCGGAGTTCTGGATGTATTGAAGTTTGTTGAGGGTTTTTGCAGGTGAACCATAGAGGAGGCTGTTGCAATAGTCCAGACGGGACGTGATGAAGGCGTGGATGAGGGTTTATGCAGCAGTGGGGGAGAGGGATGGATGTAGACTATAGGATGCTTCCTTTGAGTGTCACAATCCCATGATGCCATCTCCTCCTTTGATGCCTAAACCCGTGCATTTAGCACCAAATATAATATCTAAAGCCACTTAAATCATCTTACCTTTTCCATCTTTCCACCAACAGGGACTGAACCTACGGTCCCCGTCGGCATGCATTATGATTTATTTATACGTGACTCGCTGTCTGAAGAAGTCTCCCCAGGGTAATACATATGTTGAGGGCTTAACAAGTGATCCAAAGACAAGGCTTCTTCATAAGGACACAAACAAAGCACTTTACTCGCAGGGCTATCTGCCTGTGCAGACGCTGGGACACTTTTATCACTAAGGACGCACTAATGCACCTCCTCAGTCCCGGAGGTTTCCATTGGCTCATCACATCCCATCACAGCCCATTTGCCTCACAGTTAATCCAGTCCTCCAGCCTCCTTTAAGTCTTTACACTCTCAGCATTGGAAAATAGACGCACTGGCTAAATATGTCAGCACAGACTGCTGGAACAGAGGTAATCATCCAGAACATTAAACAGCACTGCCGAAAGTATTTGTTGTACCTCAGAACATCTTTGAATGCTCCTAGGACATGTCACCTCACAGAGTGGAAACTGAGAGACTTGAAAGATGTAAGCAGGAGGAGGTGGAGGCGTGCTGCATTACTGTTGGTACATGTCTTGTAATAAAACTTTAAGGCAAGATGTCTCCAGCCCAAATGTGGCCCCTTATACATTTATGATCACTTTGAAGAGACCCTACTATCCCTTTCCTGTAGTGTGTTCGATAGGTTTTTGTGCATGTAAATGGTCTGCAAAGGATAAAATCCCCCAAAAATCCCAAAGTTCCCTGGTCCATTGGACTCCTTTGATAGTTCTGGAACATAGTGATATCACTGTGAAAAACTCTTCCTCCTATTGGCTAGCGCTCCAACACATTGTTCATGATAGGCTAAGGGGCGGGACATTTCTAAACGGTTGACCAATCCCAACAGAGCCGGCCAGCTAACCAATCAGAGCACACTGGGCTCTGGTTTCTGACAGAGGGTGAAAAGAGATGCTGCAGCACAGGCAGTATGAGAAAAATAAAGAGCTTTTTGAACATTAAAGCATGGAGACATCCCAGCTAGCGGGGAACGTTCTCACAACTTTGGCTAACGTTACCTATTGGTTCTAATAAGGTTTTAAAGAAATGTAATAATGTTCCTATAAGGTTTAAGGTTAACTAAGACATAACGTTTTAACTGCAACATTCAGAGGATGTTTTCAGGATGTTATTGAGGCCCGAGATGACAGAAAGTTTTTTATAAAATGTTCCTTTAATCTGATATCTTAACAAAGGTGGAAAGTTTTGCCTGCAACATTCTAAGGATGTGTTTTGGACGTTGTTGGGTAACACATTAAAGATGTTCTTTATAAAACGTGATAACAAATGAAGAACATTCTCCAAGAAACATTGTGAAAATGTTTTCAGGATGTTGTCCTTTTTTTATAAAACGTTCCTGTTGGCAAATATTAACACGGTCATGGTCAACGTCAGATTTATTTCTAGAGCAATTTAAAAATCAAACTGCATTTGTTTGAAAAGGATGTTTAAAAAAAAAATGTGTTGCCGTGAACGGTTTGTTGCGTGCCGCTCTAGCTTTTTGCCAGCATATTCTTTGACAACTTTCCCTGCTTTTGCCTCACACTCATTTTTATGTCTCTCCCAGGAGGACTCTAAGGCCTTCCACACTCCCAAGACCAGCCAGGCCTCTCCACCCTAGAACAACTGTTTCCCACTGCTGCCATAACCAACCTCCACTCCCAGCTCCCCTTTTCTAATAAACAAATGTTACTTTCACCAGCTGATTCCGAGTCATCCTTTTACATGTATTAATAGTCCAATTCCAATAGTTAAGTAAACTATCAAAATCATCCTAATGACCACAGTGGTCAGTCCACTTACCCAGGAATTTTGAGTTGAACAATTACAGGAATATTATGTCTTTATGTTCTAATAATGTAAAAATATTTTTGTAAATTGTTACCACAGAACATTTGCATAGTGTTTTAAACATAAAGCATGTTAAAGCACAATGTTCTAACAATGTTATCAAAAACATTTTAAGAATGTTTTTAGAGAACGTTATCCTACCTTTCAGAAGAACATTCTGGGAACCAAAATAAAAGCTTCTGCTGAAAACCTTTTAAAAATAGTAGGGCATAATGTTCTAACAATGTTATCACCAAACATTTTAAGAATGTTTTTAGAGAACGTTATCCTACCTTTCAGAAGAACGTTCTGGGAACCAAAAGAAAACTTCCCGCTGAAAAAATTCCTAGAACAATGAATGTAATATTCTCAGAATGTTTTTAGAACAAAACATTTCTAGCTGTGCCCCCCCTGCTGTAAATAATAATAAAAACCCTTGATTTATAACTTAAAGTCCTTATCTTGCGTAATTTANACATACTGATATACACCTGAACATCAGCAGGAGAGGACTCTTTAAAGTAGAGACACTACATACTGATATACACCTGAACATCAGCAGGAGAAGACTCTTTAAAGTAGAGACACTACATACTGATATACATCTGAACATCAGCAGGCGAGGACTCTTTAAAGTAGAGACACTACATACTGATATGAACATCAGCAGGAGAGGACTCTTTAAAGTAGAGACACTACATACTGATATACACCTGAACATCAGCAGGAGAGGACTCTTTAAAGTAGAAACACTACATACTGATATACACCTGAACATCAGCAGGAGAGGACTCTTTAAAGTAGAAACACTACATACTGATATACACCTGAACATCAGCAGGAGAGGACTCTTTAAAGTAGAGACACTACATACTGATATACACCTGAACATCAGCAGGAGAGGACTCTTTAAAGTAGAGACACTACATACTGATATACACCTGAACATCAGCAGGAGAGGACT
>NW_011347037.1:5082-12351 GCF_000735185.1 Notothenia coriiceps
ATTTTCATTGAACCATTGTTCAATGAAATATGAAATTTTTATTATTGTTATTTTAACTTTTACTTTACGAAAGTGACCATAAAACGACTAATCAAGAGACTTCCGGTTGTCTAGCTGGCACGCTACCACGCTACCTTCGTAACTAATAAAGTAACTAGTTACTTTTTTGAGAGCAGTAACTATAACTATTACTAGTTACTTTTTAAAAGTAACTTGCCCAACACTGATTATGGGTCATTTAGCTGCCAGGTTTTAGTAACAAAGAATGTGTGGAATAACAAAAAGGATATCTCTGGTTCTGCTGCATCCGATTTGGAAATTGAAATGATAATTAATTCTACATGACTTTGTTGAATTAAATGCTATAATTAAAGTTCTACGGGCTATAGTTATTAGCTGTAAATTTTTACTGTCAGATATTGTAGTACATATAGTTAGGCTTGGGGTCTTCTTCCATGTTTGTAATACCAGAGAAGACAATAAAATTCATCCTCTACGTGAAAAAACATTGATAGATGAAAGCTTGGGGAACAGAGACCCAGAACAGTGATGGAGATTTTAATACACTGGCCTAAATGAAGACACAGTGACACGGGTCAACCTGTGTCACTGGTAATTGGATATGGGCAGTGTACTATCTTTGGTCTGAGTGTCAATAATCTAATACCCTAGTGGATCCTCGGAGACTCGCCTTCAGATTTTATTGCAAGGTGCATCAATCATCGCAGGAAGAAAATGAGTTTTTAGAGGCAAGACAGATAGTGTGAGCTGTGAAAAGCATTGAATTGATTATGAGGGCCTGGATAGCTATTTTTTTCTCTTAATTGGTCTGACGGATGTCTTAATTAAGCCCCAAAGACCCCTTCGGCGGGTCTTTTTTTTTTTCATGACACTGTGTCTCAGGGCTTCTTAATATTAAAAAAACTATGAATGTGGCATACCCTCCTAACGGGAAGAAACTCAGCGAACTGATGATACAAACCATTTTTACCGAAACAAAAACACAGGTCTCACAAGAAGGGTCTAAATGAGCCCTGAGCGAAAACATGCTAACGCAGAGCACAGAACACTAGACATACCGATCAATATACTTATTGGATCTGCACAAACAAGCTTAGATAACATCCTGAGATTCCAAAGATTATAGAAATATAAGTATCATCACTGAGCGATCAGAACTCGCGACAGGGGAAGCAAATACAGACAACACACAACGTAGCTTTAGGTATTGCAAAAAACTGAGATATGCTCACTTTAGCTGTTATTCTGATCAAAAGTCGTGTTCAATGGATTAAAACGAGAACAAATGTGGCTGAGGGTTAATCCATAGGTTATACCAATGTGTCTGTGACTTTGAAAAAATTATTGATAATCCATCATTCAATTTTTATGCTAAAATCGGAGAATAAATATTAGCTGCTAATGGTAGCCACTAGAGGTTAGCGCAGCTTCCGGTTTTGCTACGCGTCTGTCTCACTCCTTATTTGGTAACGTGTGTGTGTCATGGTGTGTGTATGTGGAACTTTCCCTCGATTCCATTGGCTCTAGCGGTTAAAAGGAGATGTCAATCATCACAATCGACCAAGGGGGGCCAGAGATATGGAAAATCCACCCAAATGACCCCAGAAGTGAATTTTTTTTTTGCTAAATCTCTCTAAAAAGGTGAAATGTCACTTGTTTTGCATCAATCTTGATACAGGGTACTTATTATATGTTGTACTTTGGATTCCTAAAGCTTTTAGTCTACCATCCCATCATTCAAGGGTGGTTTTCACTACAAGTAATGTGGGTTTTTTGGACGGACACAATAATTGACATTTTTTTATTATGTTCAATCTAAATTTACTTTAAAATGAACTAAACATATATTGATTCTGACTCTTCTACATCCAACTCACAGGTGTAACATTGCTTTGAGAAAAAAGATTATTAATTTTCCCCTTTTAGAAGTGTTCCCCTTTGTATGGTCATTTGTTCTGGGAATGTCATATTCGAGCCTGAGACCTGGAAAACAGGCTCGGGGCTTAACAGGTTAAGAACGGATACTTTAATACTAAGTCAATGCAAAAATTGTGAAAATATGATTCATTATCTTAGTACCTTAGCTGTTGCAATCAGCAGGAGAGGTAGTTAACAATAGCTGGTAGATGTTAGCCGTTAGCTGTTAGCAGCCGGTATTGGAGGGGCTACTGACTTCATTGGGTGCGTCCAGGTGCTACTCAATAAAAATGAGTATTGGGCAAAGATAAGGATTAATCTTTACATTATGTACTCATATATAATCTTTAAATTTAAACTTGTTTGCGGGAGATGTGTCAAAGCAATTCATTCATTTTTTACAACGGTATCCAATTGATATAGCGAATCATTGAGCTTAAACATATAATACATGTATTAAGTACATAATTCTTGGTATTGCGACATTCCTAATTGATCATGCTTCTATTTGTGTTCATGGTATTTTTTAGGTTTATTCTGAACCAGATGTGACTTTCATGACATTTTTTAACAAATGTTTGTTTTATGTTCACTTAAGAGGCCATTTCGGATCAGGTCCTTGAATTCAGACCTGTGAAGACCCTTTACCACTGAGTTGAATATGAGTCAGAAATAACTTGGCTGTATTGGATGATTAAACAACTTTTTTGAACAAAGAGAAAAAAGCTAGACTAATATAAAATTCTCCTTAGAAGGGGAAATTTAAAAGTCTGTAGGAATGCTAATCATCAGTTTTGGCATCATCACTATCTCAGCTTTTTTCCCTAATTGTTTTCTCACATATAGTGTAGGCTGTTGTACAATTAAAAGCTGAATCATCAAGAAACACAATTTCCCATATGGGCCCAGAGGGACAAAATCTTATCAAATGATGTTGTGGAACTTGGTGAGTAGCTTTTCTGGGAGCCTCTGAGGACGTCTGATGTGAAACTTCTCTATGGAATATTAAGTGTATTTATTAAAAGGCCGACCTGCGAATCATTCACTGACAGTCACTTCTCCAGTATTCAGATACTGAACAAAGGAGCTCATTCTGTGTAAAAGCGAGCAGGTGTAGACTTTATTTCCCAGCCCCTTGGTGAGCAGTATTTGATGGGGCAGAATACTCACAGATGGAAAGTTCCAATTGAGCGTGTCATGAATTCTTGTGGCGTTCAGCAGAGACAACATGATTGGAGGCGACCCCCCCGTCGATCATTCCCGTAAAAGTAAAGAGAGCACATCACGGTCGGCTGTCAACGTTCGTAGTTAATCAGGTAATTAATCACATTATAAAAAGTTTGACCCAAAATGCCTCCCATATTTCAGGCGCAGATATTAACTATGTATCGGATGGTATTGAAAAGGCAAAATAAAGTGATTGTTAGTAAAAGATATTCCAGGCTTTAACAAGAGGTGCAATTCAAAAACTGACTTTGATGATTGCCTGAATTTGAACGCCAATAGCAGATTGATGTTTCTGACTTTTACTGAAATAAAACCCAGCGTAGTGTCTGTCACACCATATCTCTATACTACCTGCTTCTTAACTTCCAACAATAAAAACCTCTTAATAGCATCACACAGACTGCCTTTCTTCACACCCAATCACACAGTAGCAAATCAAGCAAACGACCACCATCTGGATGGAGATACAGAGCTTTAAAATGGAGACAAGCTCTCTTCAGCAGGAGTTATTGCTCATGATGTAAGCGGGTGCGTTTGCAAGCTCATCAACACAATAATAATGCCTTCATTTTGTCACTGTATTTATAGTTATTTCATATTCATACGGAACTGTATGTCCACGAGAGAAAAATCTGCACCAAGAGATTTGTTGTCAGTATGACTAACAAGTGGATACCAAAATGTACGTCCAAGTGCTTAAAAAAAGATCTTACTTAGGCTACAGCATATCGGAAATGACTTATTTCCAATAGATGTCCTAGTATATTATGTTGTTTGGAAAAGGGAAATTGTGCAAAAGTACAGCAGAATACATTATGTATAATGGGAAATAAGCTAAAGGTTACTGAACTCAGCTGTGCCATTATAGATCCAACTAAAGTGGTTATATCTGTGCCATTAAAGATACAAATTGGTTATAAAGGAAGCCACTTCCCTGGCAGCAGCTGAGCATTTGAGTCTTTTACTGCAAAGCTTGATAATGACAAAAAGAACAATAGCAGTCTGAGCACTGAGTCATGCGATGGTCTATCTTTGTTGTGATGACGGTCTTTCTCAGTATTGTGCTGTCCTTTACTTCCGTGGACCCATCGTTTTCTTGAAAATGTTCCGTGGTACTTTTATTGTGATGTCTCAAACATGTCCCGGCTTTTTACAATGTCTTATGGAATGTAATTCTGTTTAATTATAGATGGAGAACAAATACTAGGTAGTGTGCCCTGGTGCGGGGAGAAGTGATTAACCGCTGGCTTTGCTTAAATATAATCCTGTCAATCACAATGTCCTTTGTATGCGGTGGTAATAAGTATTTCATTGTTCAGCAAACACGATTCCCCCCCCCCCAAAATAAGATGAAGGATTAGAAAATAATGAACTGTGTGCCTGCTCATTTGAATCTGGTGTGAGGTTGAACTGTGGGTTTGGGAAACAAATTGATCAGGGCTTGATTCCATTTTGTTCACAAATCATGTGTTACAAAACCTGCCCTCCAGTACATATTCAGTATTATTTTCTTCGTAATGCTATGCAACAAGCCAATTAGATACCATGTATTCATTATATACGTACATCTGAACAATAACCTTTCATTTTCTGTGCCTGCTCCATCCATTCATCCATGTTCATACCTTTTTATAACCATTCATGTCCCTCTACCAATAAAGCAACCTATAGTATTACTGGGTTCATCCGGGGAGCAATCCATTCATTCATCTGTACGTTAATAAATACATTCATTCTACATACATTCATTCTGTCCATCCATCCACCAATCCATATACCCTTTAACCATTTATGTTCTATACCGTATGTATACATCCATCCATTTTTAATACCAGCTAAATCCATGAATGTTTCTACCAATCATAAACCATCCATTAATCCACTTTATAACCCATTATTTCCATTATTTCCATTCCTAAATATCCATCCATCCATCCATCAATCCAACTATACATCTATCCATCAATCCAACTATACATACATCCATCCATCCATCTATCCATCCATCCATCCATCAATACATCCATCCATCCATCTATCCATCCAACCATCCATCCATATATCCATCCATCCAACCATCCATCCATCCATCTATCCATCAATCCAACTATACATCCATCCATCTATCCATCCATCCATCCATCCATCCAACCATCCATCCAGCTACAGTATGTCACCATTTTCTCTCCTCTATATTGTTGTTTTCTATGTTTAAATCCATCTATCAATCCTTTTTTTACAGCCCATCTATTCATCCATCACCTTTCCATTTGATATTCTTCATATCCCGTTGTAGCTTGAACATATCCCATCATGCACTGGGCTAGAGAAAGGGGATATGCCCTTGATAGGTCGTCATGATACTTCCTGTTATCAACATTAACAGTCCAGTCACTGCAGTAAGCAATTTACAGTTTCAGTCACCTCCTAATTAATTAGTTTGCATTACTATAATAGGAGATAATTAGAAATACTCCTGAACAACACATCAGAGCTTCCTGTCATCACACCCCCACCACAACTCTCCTGTAACCTTTATCCAAGTGCGTCATTAACTGCACACATAAATTATATCACGCTTAAGCCACAAGAGATTCTAAAACTACATTTGTGTTTCCCCTTTTCAACGTCTTGCTGATTGAGTCAGTTTCTATCCTATCATGATTGAGGAAGACAGTTTATTTCCTGCTTTAGCAAACTAGATTAAACGGGTAGCAGTTAAAAAATGTTCTTAAGCTAATTTAAACTGAATTCATGTGATTTGGAGACTTTACACTATTAAGTCATACTCTTATCAACTGTTTTGAACATTTCATGTGGGGTTTGGCTTTTCTTACTGTGCCTTTTACATCAAATGTACTGATTGTAAGTAGGGATAAAGGTGAAGTTATCACCACGAGTAATGAACACTGCAAACATGGAAACACTGAATATCTATAGTGTTCACTTTCGCTGAACACTTGTGGCTTCCTGTGGTGCATTCATAACAAATAAAACTAATGCAAAGTAGATAAAAGTAGCACTTTCAATTGATAGATCCCTGTCCAAATTACTTATTTTTTAATTTACTCTGACTAAAACATTTACAAGTTAGCCATTCTCCTCAAGATCAAGTAAGGATTTGTTGTATTTTGAGTAAAAACTGGTGAGTAAAAAAAGCAAAAGTGAAACTGTGCTAGTTGACTTTCTCTCCAAATCAATATTGTAATACCTATAATTTATACTGTCAACGTTGACACTCGCGATTCATCTGGAAACCTTAAAATAAATACTGCAAATTAATCACATTACCAAGTTTGACCCAACATTCCTCCAATATAAGGTACAGTATGGGTTGTAAATATTTAAAAGAAACTAGATCTTTATTCTAATTTAACCCTTAGATGCACGAGTGACTGGGCCCATAAGTGCGTCAAAAAGGACCCGTATTAGAATAATATGTGCTTTTATGCCATTTTTTGTCATTTTGGTTACGAAAAATCACTTGTATAATATTAGTATTATATTTTGGTTGACACTAGAAATATTTAATATTACATTTTTCACTATTTACAATTTTAGAAAAAAATGTACATTTTGATAAAAAAACGTTTTGAACATATTGATGCAAAGATCTCCACTATTCTGAGACCCTCACATTATTCCAGTCCCTTTTCAAAACTCATCTCTTCTCCTCTTGTCTACTCATAGCCACCCCCCATCAATCCATGCCAGTTGATCAAGTTTGATAGTCCTATACCCCCCACCCCAACCTTCCCTTATATTGTAAAGTGATTTTGAGTCCTTGAAAAGCCCTATACAAGTATAATGTTAGACCCTCCAGAAAAACGCGATTCTGCGATCGCAGAATTTACAGCATAATCAGCAAAATGGCGCAGATTTTTAAAAGGCCAGATAATCCCCACATTTTTCCACACAAAGTAAAAAAAAAAAAAGTTAACTCGTCTTGACATGAAGTAGTGATGATGATGACGCGACGTCATCAGCTCGCGCATCACAGAAGGTAAACAACACCGTAGAGTGAACGTGTGGAGCTCACACGAGAGAGAAAACACCAAGATGAAAAAATCTGATCCTTCTCATTTACCGAAGAACATTTCTGCT
>NW_011347038.1:0-11666 GCF_000735185.1 Notothenia coriiceps
CAATGGTGGGGCCAGTGATAATACAATTCCACCGGCCCGGAGGGCCAGTGGCATTTTACCCTTAATGTCTACCATCTACTCTCTGAGACGATTCCAGGGATGCCTGACTTGAGTTTCTAGCACCAGGGAAAGTGCACAAAAGTGCCCCAGATCAGCCTCTTAATTTACCCAGGGCCTAGTGCTTGGCTTTGGGCATGAAAATTCAGGAAACTCCCCTGAGTATTTTATTACATATCTCAACTTTGGAGAGGAGTTGGGGGACAAACGACACATCAAATCACATCTCCACATCAAGCCGAAGCTAATTAGAATATTCTTGACTGCCTAGCCTGCGGGGAAATTGGTGTGCGGCTATCACCATAAGAGTGAGAGTGAAAACAGCTTAACGGAAGGCTTTGTTCCTTTTAAAGCCATAACGTTACATACACATTATGAGTAGCAGCGGTTCCAACGCCAATAACAATGCGTGACGTCATTGACGTCATTGGTAAGAGACGGACCCCGAACACATATGGTACCCCGAACACATATGGTACCGACACCGGCCCGGCTAAAGTAACTGGATGGTATACCTGCCTGTGAGCCTTCCATCTGTGCACAAACTTATCTCGTGCCCTCATTGGTCATGTGCGCGTTCGTGTGTGTTGGAGGAGGGGCTCTGTAAGGAAGTGGCAGATTTTTTTCGGTTGTGTATTTTCTAATTCTAGCGCACTCGAGCTGGTTTCTCCAAAATTACCTACCCTACCTTTAAGTGATTAAACTAAGGATATAGATAATATTTCTAAAAGTTGAGAAAAATGTAGAGGTATGATCGGTTTGAACCACTTGGCTACCAGGACCTGAAAAATTGATATTTTTGAGGCAATATAGGTGCTTTCCTCCTGCTATTGCAGATACATTTTCCTATTTAAGCCTTCAAGCTAACAGACATTATGTCATAGAGCTGGACCAATTCAAAAGCTAATTGAGGACTTTTGTTACAACACACTCAGCCTAATCTGTGATTACGTAACCACACTCCAGTCTATTCATCCCAATCCTGTATGTTTCAATAGCCCTCCTATTCAGATGGAGCATTTAAGCCTGGTTGTTACAAGGCGTCAAGCTGATGCTACACTGAATAGCACACTGAGATACAAGTGGTCCCCCCCACCCAAATTGATCCCCATCACTATGGCCGAACAAAGGATGGGTCGATCATCCTGCCGCTGTGACGTTGCGGTAAGCAGAAAAATGATTTGTCCGAGGTACTTCCTCTTCTTTGACACCAGCTAATTGAAGGGTTAAGAAGGTTAAGGGTGTCACATAATTTTGATTGATGGACAGCGTGTGTCAGATACTTTTATTTATGTATTCTCTTCAAGAGAGTGAGAAATAGCTCGGGTCAATAGAAGCGTTCCGTGGTGCTAAATTATTCTGTGTAATAGCTTATTATGGATGTTTGGTGAACGTTAGCAGCTTAGATGGTGAGGTCAATACTGTATTGTCAGTACAGCTTGGTTATTAACCCCATCAGCGTGACTCGGGATGATTAACGGAGCGCCGGGCCTTGAGTGAGTGAGTTCTCACCCTGTGTTAGCCTCTATGGGTTGCTAAACAAACACAGCCTTACATTAACCTGCCTACACAGCTGCATCGAGTCATGCTGATCTAATTTAACACCTCGAGCTTTCTAAACCTTAATATACATACTGACTTTTTCTTAACTGCATACATTACTTTGATAAAATAGATAGAACCTTACCATCTCCAGATCCAATACACCTTCCTGTAAAGACACAATCAGAGCAATATTACTTCATATGCATATATAAAATTAAGTAGGGACACTCTTCCATGTTTTTAATGCATTATGTACATACTTATAGTCGGGTTAAGTATCTTGCCCCTTGGCACTGCGACATGTGGACTGCAGGGGTGGAGATCAAATCAATGACCATCTGATTGGTAGACGACCATTTAACCCTGAGCCACAGCCTCCCCTTTAAATATATAATGTTTTATAAGCCATCATAAATATTTATGATGTTTCAGAACAATTATTTTATTTATAACTATCATTTAACCTGTTTCTGGTCACTCACTGAATTTCATTTTTGCAGAAGAAGTAGAAGGGAGGTTTATTTTTTGTAAACATCTTCTTGTTTTTAGATCTCTTCTTTATGAATTGTAATGCACAAAACGTTACAAATAAAGTCTAGTGTTTCCTAGACTGGATACAGGTTTCTGATACTAAGTAAAGAAAATAAAAATATAATGTCGTGTTTTTTTACCAATTTACCAGTACACCTAAAAGTATTCATAATGAGTCATGATTTATAGTGTGTTATTCATCTTTTTTTTAAAGCACTATGAATATGTATGAGATGAAATTACTCTACAGCAGATTTACAAAAGGACAGGAGGAAAAAAGAAAACAAATTGTATCACAATATATTTTAATATATATCTGAATAACAATATTCGAAGGATATTGTAGGGTTGACCATTGATGCTTAAAGAAATATTAACAAACAGAGAATTTGGATAAATAATCAACAGTAATGTGAATTTAATGAATAAGTAGCCAAAGGTAAATATTAGTCATGATAACAATCTGCTAAGTTCAGAGAATGAATTCACTTTACTGTATTGCACCTTTTAAAAACAGAAAAACATAGCATATGGAAAATCTGAGGCCATATCTAGACTCATATCACAATATCCATATATTGACCAGTCCTTTTATACAGTGGTATACAGTAAGACTATTAACCAATATAGGTGTGTTTATAATGCATTATAGAACTGTTGTGTAACCATGAAAACCAATAGCAAAGTAAGCCATATGGTGAGTGTTTCTCTAAATGGTAAACTAGCAGAGAAAAACCAAGTGTGTGTGTGTATATGTGTATGTGTATGTGTATGTGTGTGTGTGTGTGTGTGTGTGTGTGTGTGTGTGTGTGTGTGTGTGTGTGTGTGTGTGTGTGTGTGTGTGTGTGTGTGTGTGTGTGTGTGTGTGTGTGTGAGTAGAGGCAGAGGAGAGGAATATAGTGTTGCAACCAATAGGTAACAAGGGAAGGAAATGAAGGCGCTGGGGAGTGTGTAGCTCACAACATGCTTCTTATCACACACACAAAGACAAGGCCGCTCCCGCCGCTCATCCCGCTCCTGACTGATGTTCCCTCACTAACGATGCATAAGTGATGCTATGCCTCTTATCTGCCACTCAAACGCACACCTGCTCTTCCCCCTCGGCCGGCTGCCTCTAATGTGTTGATGCTTTTCTATGAAGAGTACTTTAAAAAAAAAAAAATCCGCCCACCCTCCTTTTTCCCTCACTCGTTTACATCCCTCAGTCACTCTGCCTTCCCTCTCTACACGTCTCTCTCCTCATCCGTCATAATTAAAAGCTCGGCCGGGTTTGAGAAGGCTGATTAATTGCATGCGAGCTCTGGCAGGACCCATCATGCAGCCGCAGATGGGACCGTGAGTGCAACACGGAGGTACAGACAGACGTTGGGAAGGAACGAATGCTAAGCGGACATTTCAGTGTGTGTGAGAGTATTGCTGTGTCTCAATGCGGATTCTCTACTTCGTACAGTGAACACTTGCGCAGTGTTTGAAAAGTGGTGCAGGAATGAGTCTTAAAAAACTCTTAGCATTTTACCACTTCCGGGTCCGTAGTCTCGAAGTCAACTGTATTTTTATAGTGCATTGAAAATAAAGTTTTACACTGTTGCATATCATTATTTGAATACAGCTTTAGCTTTTTACTTCCGGGATTGCAGTTACAATTTTGAAAGTAAAACAAATCTTGTAATATGTGGAGATTATCCTGCTGAACAAAAACACTATGATAAATGTGTTTGTCACAGATCTTATTTTCTTCAATATTCCAAAATCCAATGTTAAATCCCATTGCTTTTTGTCGAGGGTGCGCTTGCTATGCTATTCCAGGTTGGCTTACAAAAATACGTCATCTCCACGCCACTGTATCACACCCTGTAGCTCAAATCGCATGTTTCGCTCCTTTCCTGGAAGTGACGATCAGCGCTGTTAACCAGCTAGATCGCTAGCAACAATTTGATCGCAGTAGCAAGCCATAACAGACTGCTCAATTAACTCAATACAATGAATGGGTGCTTGTTTTCATCACCAGTATACTGGTACGTTCAATAAATACTGAAAGAAACGCTTGTTTAACTTTTATTTGTATAGTGCTGTGATCACAGGAGCAAACACACTTCCGTTTTGCAGCCAATCTCATTGAGTGAGATTTGTGTCCAGCTTTTCCAATGTTTTACCATACAGATTCTGCATTGGCAATACCTCCCATTGGGATGCACTTAAAATCGCAAATGTTAGTACAGAGGTATGAGAATTGAGACGCAGCATATGTGTTTTGTAGTTTAACGGTGAGCAAAGGGTCGATGAGGCACTGGGGGCTAGTGTGATGCAGACGAGGTGAGTTGGTGGCACGCCAAATGAAGATGCTGCGGTGTTGAAAGACAGAGACAAGGCCTCTGGTGGCTTTTAAACTCCAAGGCCTGGTGTCTGCAGTAATTAGCTACTTGTCCAAGCACGGCTGCGAGCAGTCTCTCAAGCGCACGGCTGTTTGTACTAATGTTTGGAGCACTGCATCACAGGACTCAGCCCAGCAGTTACTCAGAAACACCCAAAAGATATGCAAAACACAATTTGAAGGCAATGTGGTGTATAAATAAAAATAGTACCAGCTGTCTCTTTTTGGCAGCGCAGTAGAAATGAGGCCAGCTGGATATTTAAAATCTGTTTAGGGTGCAGATTTACAGACACAAACAAATAGGGACTAATAAAGAGCAGAAAAGCGAACCTGAAGGCTCCGCATTTCTTCCTCCTTCCTGCGACTCCTGTCCAACAGCTCTGAAACAAAGAAGATTCAAGTTTATTTCCTGTCCAAGTATTGACATAGGATTCAATAAAGGTGCATGATGGATTTTATTCAGCAGCAGCCGGCCAGCTAACCAATCAGAGCAGACTGGACTCTGGTTTCAGACAGAGGGTGAAAAGAGGTGCTGCAGCACAGGCAATATGTCACAGTAGAGGAAGGAAAAACAAATATGAACCTGAAAGTGAGCTAAACATGGCCCCTTTAAATGACATGGGTGAGGATCAGGATCAACTTGATAGGAAGATCCCAAAATGATCAGTTTTACCAATTTCTAGGAAAAAAAGATTTATAAATCAGAATCATCAGAATGCTTTATTCATCAATTGGGTTTTGTGATAGTAATTAAAATTTAGAAAAAAATGTAATACAAATATTTATATGAACATAAGAGGTTCAAGTAAGTGGAATAACATTTAAATATTTATATAAATATAAACAAATATGTTATTGCCTTGTAAATTATTTATATACATTTATTTTAATTCACTTAACATTACAGCATACCATCAAAAGAATAGCAGTGCCTTGGTCATGTAATGAATGCTACACATCCCGTTATGTTACAATGCAAACACAGTTTGCTTCTAGTGGATTATATTTGCCTGAACAGGTGGAGAGAGAAACTCTGCCTGTGTTTGTTGTTGATTGCAACAACAAATTGTTTTTAATGACAATCACTGGCTGTTTGCTTAATGAGGTGTTGAATCAAAGGAATAACTCTCATTTCAGTTAGCAGTAGAGTCTTACTTAGCAAATGCCACAATATTTACTCATGTTTTCTCCGATCCGCATTATTCCTGTCAAACTTTTTGCTTTGTGTTTTTTTTTTATAATTGTGTTCTAATAAAAAGATGGCAACTCATTATGGAACTAAGAAAAAAAGAAAGAAAATGTTCAAAAACCTTTTGATGTGTATGAATCATTGTCAAATATAATCGTAGAGAAATATTCTCCCAATAAAGAATACTTATTGTGCAAACATCTGTTTTGATTTTGGATTAGTGTTTTGCTTAAAATAACGGATTTAATGCCGGCTTTAAACATGGCTGAAAAGAAAACAGAAATGAATATTTCCTCATGCGATAGCTCTCTACTAACACATGCAAAATAAGATAATGATGTTTTAGAAGTAGCCCTACATTGCACGTAGCCATGTGACCGTGACGCAGGTTTTTTTTGGCTAACGATAGCTTTTTACTTCTGCCGATTCCATTGACTCTCCAAAATTCAAACGTGATATTACAAACATGCGTTTTCCACATCAAATCCCATTGCTTTTTGTCGGGGGAGCCCTTGCTAATTTCAAGGTTGGACTACAAAAATGTGTCACCCTTCACCACTCTATAACGTCCTATTGAATTATGAACGTAGATACCTATTAATGTGGGTTTGCCTAAGATCTTATTTTCTGCAGTACTCTGAAATCCAATTTAAAAATGTCATTGCTTTTTTTCCAGGGAGCCCTTGCTCTGCTAACTTCTGGGTTGGCCTACAAAAAGACTCATCACTGCACCACTCTATAAACACAAGAGAAACACTGAGCAACTACTACTGAGAAGCTAATCCAAGCACACATTTATATCAAATAACCAGATATTTAGCTGTTGTGGGCCTAACTCTTATGTCTTATAACTAAAGAGAGTCCTGGCAGTGAACTGTGTTTCCTAAGGGGTGTATCAGCGTATGGATAATCTAAATGGTTCAATGCTACCGCAATAGCCCAAAAATAAAATAAATACTGGCGAGTTCTACTGGAATAGCACATTCTGCCATCTTCCTCTCCATGTCTCACTACCCCTCTCTGTAGTCTCACCGGGTCTTTCAACTCTCTCTTTCCCTCTGTTAATGGAACACAAATTAGACCCATTTCACTGCATTGTTCAAATGAAGCGCTAAAAAAACAAGTTGTTCTTCCTCTGGCAGTTGCAGCTCATTAGGAGAAACTCAGTGAAAGAAATTGGGAGTGGGGAAGTGGAAAACAAGTAAATTGTCTCCAGAAGTCGGAAAGTTCACACACATTAGGATGCTTCCTAAAACATTTGTCATCATAAACAGACATGCCAGTGTGCATGATACTGAAAAAAAACAATGCATCAGATACAGAGCAACAGCCATTTTAACAAGCATCCGTAAGCACACAACACACAGCAACGAGTTGGTGACAAGAAGCCTTCAGTAATATGCAGGCAGTTAATCAGTAACTGCTTTAATGAGGTTGTCATTTAATGAAAATAGAAAAACAGTTGTTTAGTTTCAATCAAATTGACTGTCAAAGAGTCAAGGAAGACTATCCTTAAGAGCTATGCTAAGTATTTACGCCTTTCCAGAGGTGGGAGTAAGTCCTACATGAGCAAGTCTCAAGTCTCAAGCAAGTCCAAAGTCACTGTGGTGAGAGTCAAGCAAGTCAAGTCATTGCTCAGGTCAAGTCAAGTTTCCGCATTTAAAATCAGTTAAAAATATTGTGGTTATGAAAAGTTTGATTTTATTTTCAACATAAACAGCAATGGAGAGTGGGGCGCTGAAATGATAACCGTATAAGTTCTAAAAGGGNTCTAAAGTGAAAACCGGAGTACAACACAAATATTTGACATCAACGTGTGAAGCCTCCTGCCCTGGCTCCCCTTCAGCAGGGTCACAGCATTCCTCCTGTCTAAGGCGCTCCCATATGACACCGTCTCATTGTTTTCCTAACTGTGTCAGTGCACAAAGAAATATTGCATCAGTGTTTGTGTGTGCAGACAGTGTGACATTAAGATTAAACAAATTTCTTCCATTTGGGAACACCCACATATACATATGGAGTTGGCCAGATGTGTGTAAATTACTGTTCATGGTCATTTGAAAACAAATGCCGTTGTCGGACAAACACAAACACACGCAGAGCTGAGCAGAGCACAAACACACACACATCATGCGCCTTAGTGACCAGACATCTCCTTCATAAAACGAGTAATAGGGGGATCAATCGGGCAGTTNACAAGCACACACACATCATTCGCCTTAGTGTCCAGACATCCCCTTCATAAAACGAGTAATAGGGGGATCAATCGGGCAGTTTGATGTGTGTAGAGGTGTGTGTGGTTAAACGAAGCAGCCTGCGGTCGCTCTTTAGCTGTTCTAATGAAAGTAAACACAGTGAAGGCGTTGCGTAAAAGGCACAGCTCTTTGCGCGCTGGTGCTGCACTTCTCAGAGGCGGAGTTACACGACCCGCTGCCTCCTGGTGCTGTAGCGATTTCATGAAGTGTATGAGAGTCAGAGTTCGAAATATATCTAAATTAATGTAGGCACTGCCACTTCCCAACATAAACATTACAGTCTGCAATGAAACGGTTGTCTCCTGTGTGCTCCACTTCCTACTTGGAGCTCCGGTAACTTTCTCGTGCGAACAAGAGACAGTATATTTTCTTTTTTTGTATTGCCCTTTAGGGGCTCCGTACAATACAAAAACAAATGCAAATATTTAATTTTAAAAAGTAAAGTCCTTACGAGTCATCTGTCTCAAGTCAAGTCTAAAGTCATGAATACCAAGTCAAAGTCAAGTCAAGTCTTTTATCAATGTTAGTCAAGCAATTCTTGAGTCCAAAAATCAAGTCTGACTCGAGTCCCCCACCTCTGCGCCTTTCACCACCATCCATAGGCAAACTAAGGGATTTCTCGTCCAAGGTCTTTTTTAATCACGTATTAGCTGCTTACATGATGCTGTTGTATAGCTTGGCATTGAAGATGATCTTGCACTGCATTCCTAAGTGAAATCAACATGGTGTTTTTCTAATTAGACGCTGTCTATGTACCTCTCTTTTCAGTGTCAAGGGAGTGCAGCAGCTTCTCCTGTTGATCGAGGCGCTGCAGGAGAGCCGTCTGCTCAGAGTCCCGGCTCTGCCTCAGGGCCTTTAACTGATCCCTGGTCTGTTGTTGCTGCTTCTTCAGGCGCTGTTCTCTTGTGTTGCACTCCCGCACCTCCTCACACAGCCAGCGTATCTTGGTCTGGTTGGTGAAATAAATTTAGAATCAATGGACTGGAGTGAGATGGGTATCAAGGGTTCTTGTAAGTTTAATCATAACTTAAGGGCATTATGAAGGGGCATTAACCAATATAGATATGTTTTCTATCATTGTTCAGTATTTCACTATGGTACTATTTACAGTTAAACAATCTTACTCTGTTATCAAAGAACCAAAGTACCGTTAAGTAACCCAACATTTTTAAAGACTAAGGCCTTAGTTCCTGCCTGTCGGGTGTTCTTTTACCCATAATGACCGCCTCGCTGCACATTATCCCTTACATAAATCATACCTTGATCTTTACTAACATAGAAAGTGCTAACAAGGGAGTTAATTATCCCTCTTGTTCTGTGGTTTTTTATTCTTCTGAAAGAATTTCTGAAAGGAGGTATACATTATGGTGATAAACACCATGAATTGTGAAAACACATTTTAACAAAGTATCATGCATCACCGCCGCAGCCATAATTACATGTTTCATTTGTACAGAACGTTGTTGCAATACTAAAGAGGAGATGATTTGTGTTGGAAAGAAGTCAAGTGGCAATTTTACTGCAAAAGACAGGAAGACACACAATAAAAGAAAAACTGCATCTTATAATTTCATCAATTACAAAAGCAAAACATCATGTTGAACATAATGCTGGCCCAGAGGAATGATAGCCAGAGAAATACTGTACTATGATTGAACTTCTAAGGATATAGCAAATTCCAATTTTCCTTGTGCTCATAATTATTATGGAGAAAAAAATTCTGTCATAACCTCAGTTTCATTATGATCACTGGTGACTCTGCTACGCATCAGTGCTCAGCTGTGGTTGCTTCTTCTGGTTTCCTCTATAATAAATCATCTTTTCATAGGGGTTATGCTTTTGTAAATGTTGTTTTAAAAACACACAAAAACATATGTACTTGGTTAAATCATTATTTGTTCTCAAGGACCAAATAAAAATGGTTACATAGTTCTCATTCGTAACACTCCGTTCGATGTCTCACTATGGGATGCGCCTCATCGCGGAGCAAACAGAAGCATCAATCTCATTACGCCAATCCTGATTGGCTGGTGATCTTGACGTCAGCGTCAGGGAATCTACCCCCTATAAGTAGCTTGCGCTACGCCGCATGCATCATTCAAACACCTCTTCTCGCTTCAGAGCACATCTCTATTGCTAGCCGGGCTTGCTCACACAGTCCACAGACGGAACCAAGCTATCCAAGCTAACTTCGGTTGACGGGCGCTCGCCGGCTACTTTTATATATACTTCTGTTAATACTAACACACCAGTTAGTGTTGCAATCTACCTCGCCGTTTATTTCTTCGGAATTAAAGGTAAGGTTTTGATTTTTCAAGCTGGTAACACACCTCTTACTAGCTTGCCTTTCCTCACTACCGACACCAAGGTAGCGGGGACGGTTTTTTCTTTTTCTCTCTCACACCAGAGGAGGGGAAGATAAAAAGGGTATTAACACACCAGTTAATATTCTTTGAGCATAAAATTCTACACCGTCGATTTTTTCTCCGGATTAACGACAGGTGGGGAAGGATTTTTTCTCAGCAACGTACCTGTTACGAGCGGGTCCTCTCCACGCCGTCACCACGGCGAACGAGATGGACGCTTCTCTCCCTCACACCAGAGGAGTCAGGGACTCGGAGGCTCGGCTCTGCGGCTGCGGGTTGAAGATATCAGACACAGACTCACACCAGGTCTGCTCGTCCTGCCTCGGGCTGGAACACGCCCAGGAGGCTATCGACAACCCCGGCTCGTGCGGACATTGTGCCCGCTTCACCATCAAGAGCCTCCGCCGACGGCTAGCACGCCAAGCTAGCTTGTCGGGTCAGGACTCCCTCATGTCCTCTGATTTTACCGGACGGAAATCAGGACACGGGGGCGTCCGCCACAGAGATGGAGCCCCGCACTGTGTCGGTCTGGGGCTCATCAGTAGTAGCAGCTGCAGAACCGGAGTCCCGCGCCGTGTCAGGCTGGGACCCGGTGGCAGCGAGGGACGTGGGAGCGGAGCCCCGCACTGTGTCAAGCTGGGGCTCCAACTGGACCTCACCATAGTCTCGCCCGCGGATGATGTCCTGGAGTTGGCCTACATGGAGGACGAAGAGGATGAAACCTCTGGATTCCGTCCTGTCCGACTCTGAATGAGCAAGACGATGATGTCTTCGTGTCATCAGCTCAGGCTGCAAAGCCGGGAGCGATGGCTGCTCTCCCGGGCGATAGCGCACCAGCTTCGCCCTGTCTGAGCATGGACCTGCAGGCCGTGTGTCAACGTGCCGCGTCCAGGCTGGACATCCCATGGCCTGAAATGGCCAAGGAGACCTCCAGGTCTCGCTACGAGGGGAAGACTTTGCCCCACGCAGCGAGGACAAAGAGGCAGCTCCTTCCAGTCTTCCCGGAGATGCTGGATGAGGTGTCGGTCTCGTGGAGAGACCGCCCCTTCAGTAATAAGGCCCCCAATCCAGGGTGCCTCCTCCCTGGACTGTGACGGTATGGAGAGGCTCGGCCTGCTCCGCATGCCGCCCATGGAACCGCTGGTGGCAGCCCACCTCCAACCGAGGCTGGCTCTGACACCAAGCAGGAACCCCACGCTACCGGTGAAGGCAGACCGGTTCCAGTCAGCGATGACGGAACGGGCCTATAAAGCCGCAGCGTTGTCCGCCAGGGCACTCAACGTATCCTCACTGCTGACCGCCTACCAGGCGGAGCTCTGCGAGGACCTGTCGAGCAAACCTGGTCCGGCCGT
>NW_011347039.1:0-2030 GCF_000735185.1 Notothenia coriiceps
TCCGGAGCAGGTTCCAGGTAAGAGATCATCTTAGTGAAAGCACCGCCTGCTGACCAATCAGAGCTCACCACCTGCTGACCAATCAGAGCTCAGCGTGTGGAGTTTAAAGCTATCAAGTCATATTACAGGTTAAAGGAAATACAGTTTAAACTGTCGTATGCAGGGAAGACGCCGACGTGTCACATGCAAAAGACATTAAGTTGACGCAACATTCGAGTCAAATGTAATGAAAGTCAGATGGTGTCTTAGACGGGGCAGTGATATCATAAACCTGTTAATGTACGCACTCAAACACTTGTTCTGTTACCAGCTGTATTCACCTTGCAGGTGCAGCTATGTGGCTTTGATCCTGGATAAAGTGTTTAAGTCATGGATGTTTAAAGTTTAACTTCTTCATATGTCTAATATTATAGTTGACTTTTCATTCAGGAAGTATGACGCTGCGCTGTCAGTACGCTTGTCCATGTTTGGGATTGGTCAAATGTTGCTAGCCCCGCCCCTTTTATGTGAACGCACACTCAGCCGGACAGAGACACCCTGGCTTGAGTTACCGAGTTGATAACCAGCGTCGTAGGACCGCTTAGCGAGATCTCTTTGTTAGGGTTAGTTAAGATAACTCAAGAGATATCCAGGGTCTGTTGAACTGGATTCAGAATACAGGCCACTGAGGTACTAAATGTTATATATATATTATTATTATCTTTATTATCATTATTGGTTCTGCCAGAGCTGCATCAGCGACCTGCTCAGGTACTGGGTGTCATAAAACGATATTATAAATACTATTATTATTATTATTATTATTTCATTATTACTTTTTATTGTTTTATTATGCATTTGTTTATTATTATAATGAAAGGTGTGTTCAGGGTCTTTAGTAACTCTGTGTTCTCTGCAGTCACCCTAACCCATCATGTCCAGCAGACAGAGAGCCGCTGTTCAAAGACAAGGTGAGCACTTCTATATTCTTTATTTATTATGAATTATTCTTTATTTTTATTAATTATTATAAATTAATTATTCTTTATTTATTAAGAGTTAAGGTCATTAATGGTTCAGTTTCTGACGCTCTGTTTGTCTCAGATCTTCAGAGACGTTTGCTGCCATCGGGAGATCATGGCGCTGAAGGTGTTCTGTCGCAGTGAAGCCAGCGGCTGCCCGGAGCAGCTGAGCCTGCAGCACATCCCTGTGAGAACATTATATAGAACTCTGGAACACTCCTGGTCCTTTAGCAGAACCCTGGGTTCTCCAGAGTGCTGTGGTTCATTGTTTATTAATGTGGTTCAGCGGCATTTACCGACCGCTGCAGTGCCGCTCGTCCACCGAAGTTCATTCTCCCGTTAGCTCACGGCAGAATTCAGTCTCCCGTTAACTCACACGGCAGCGGCCGCTGTAAAGTCTTCACTGTCTGACTGTCACACAAGCAGCTGATACTGTTATCCCCAATTCCCCAAAGTGAATGTGTGTCAGTAAGTGTGTGGTTGCGTTCTAGTCACTTTGCTCAGCGCTACTGCTTGTTACAACTTGTATTTGCCGTACTCGCCATTAACTGTTATTGCTCAGGTTAATCTCGCCCCCTCCGACGTAGAGTGAAGTATAGGTTCTTGGTTCTTGGTTCTTGGTTCTTGGTTCTTGGTTCTTGGTTCTTGCCGGGCAGCCGAGTGGGGTCGGCTAAGATCCGGTTCGGTGGAAAAGGGACAACAGATTGTTTGTGTTCACACCTCCAGACACCACAGCAGATTCTTCACCTGTCTCTACCTGTCTCTACCTGTCTACCTGTCTCTCACCTTTCTCCCACCTGTCTCTACCTATCTACCTGTCTCTCACCTGTCTCCCACCTGTCTCTACCTGTCTCTCACCTGTCTCTCTACCTCTCTCTACCTGTTTACCTGTCTCTCACCTGTCTCCCACCTGTCTCCCACCTGTCTCTACCTGTCTCTCACCTGTCTCTCACCTGTCTCTACCTGTCTCTCACCTGTCTCTCACCTGTCTCTACCTGTCTCTACCTTTCTCTCACCTGTCTCTACCTG
>NW_011347040.1:0-2268 GCF_000735185.1 Notothenia coriiceps
TAATCGCTCTGATCTGGTGAGGTGGGGGCATCTCCAGCAATGAGCGAGATGCCCAACACACCCGTGTTTATTTGCAGTCGCCCTGTCACGCGGACGTATCCTGGTCCCCCAAACACTCTAAGCAGAGGTGGTGGAGATCGGCGCCCGCGATCAAACCAGGGCAGGTGGGGCATGGCCGAGCTTCCAGTAATGGTGAGTCAATTTTTCGTCTCTTCTAATCTTCGTTCGTTTAACTCTTTGGTTGTCAGCTCGTCTGAAGAGAAAAAGGATAGTGGGCGGCGGGTGTAGCCGCCTTTATATACTGTGGGCCTGCGCGCGCATTCAGGTAGGCTCGCCCCGATTGGCCGGCTACGTTTACGTAAACTCAGTAGGTGAAAGCACGCACAGCAGGATAGAGAGTAGTACCCATAGAGTCAAGTAGAGGACGGAGCCTGTGTGAAATATAACAGTATCCACTGCAGTTGAAGTTTTGCGCCATGTAAGCTCTTACTTATGATGGTGATTCTCCTGGGAACACAAGATGATTTATTGTAATCTCATTTCTCATATTCTTTTTTTTAACACAACTGAAAGCAGACAATCACATGGCTAGATTGGTGTAACATTACATGACACAGTAGTCAAATATTCATTAGAAAAAAAGACCCAAGTGTGAGTATTTTATCAAGAGCCAACACATTTATCATTAGAAAATCTGTATTACTAACGTGTTGTTTTAGGAACTTGTGGGCATTAATACATTTATAAATGTTTCCTAATGTCAGTTTTCCTCATGATTTATTTATTCTGCCTTTAGGCTCAGACTCTTACTTACACCGCTGTTCAAACACCCTGAAATAATTGTTAAGAAGAATTGTTGAGTTCTCACAAATGGACTTGAATCCAGTCTCTCTGAGAGAGCTCCAATTTTTTTGTTGCCTATAAAAAAGATAGTGAAAAAATATTAAGCATTTACAAATAAAATAAAATAAAGAAACTCCAATTCCTCTTTTTCATTATAATTCGGTAAAGTCCTCTTTCCTAATGGAGGTCATGCAGATAAATGAAGAGCTCACAACTGGATCCAATTCCTGACTTGCTTATTACAAATATGAAAACGTATGTCCAAATACTGTGAAATGTTTTGTACAGTTTAATTGGAAGTTTTAATGGCTTGAGCAGCTTGTATTAACACGGAACATTATTTATAACTAATGGAGGCTATTGTTTGAATGGTCTCATTATGCTCATTGGATTGGTCAATTTGCATGCAGTTAAAATGTAAGCCTGTGCGTTGTGGTAAATATATATTATGCACGTGTACAAATCTATATTACCCCATTATTATCTTCCCTTTCCATTATCAGAGGTCTATTACTGGCAAGAAGGCCTTGTTTCTTTGACAGCATGTGTAGGGACATAACGTGTGAAAGCCACTCAGAGCTAACCCTTTTACAAATTACTTTTTGACGACATACACCAGAATTCATTCAAGTGTCCCATTTTGGCACGAGTTTTCAAGCAAAAATGTTTCAGTATTTTGCAATGTGATTAAGTGCCTTTATTTTTCAGGTATTAAATTGTGTATGTTAGCAAAAACTGATGTCCCATTCTCCTGTATATTTCTAGTTTCCTGGTTGAATTGATATCAAATGTACAATAAACAAGTATATACTGAATTTATACGGATATTACATAAAAAGTATAGAGGGTGAGATGTGAAAATGTTTCATCACATCAGTTCACATTAAATTATACCAATACATTATACTGTATATGCCGTCCACATTATGTCCATTTCCAGTTATTCCTATTATGTTAATATACTATGCACAAACTCCTCAACATATCATCTTTTTTCCCAGCTTTGTTGAATCAATTGACCTAAAGATTATAAAGTTATATTTAATATTAATTGTAAGATTGTGTTCTCTTCTTCTTTTAATTGTATTACTATGAAGTTGTTGAACACTTAAGCCCAATCCCAAACCACTCCCTCGACCCTACCCCTCCGTGACGGAGTGAACTCCGTCTGCGTAGCTCAACGAGGCTCCCTCCTGTCAGATGGAGGGAGTAAATACAGCGGCAAGCTTTGGGACGGCCTGCCCTCTCTCCAGCAGAAACAGGAAATGCCGTAACCAGAGATGGGGTAGTTACTAAAAATGTTTAATGTATTACATATTACCATCCATCCATCTTCTCCCACTTATCCGTGGTCGGGTCGCGGAGGTAGCAGTTCCAGCAGAGAGCCCCAAACTTTCTTTTCCCTGGCCACATCAACCAGCTCTG
>NW_011347041.1:0-2283 GCF_000735185.1 Notothenia coriiceps
GGAGTCTCAAAAAACCCACACACGAATGCACAGCGATCCGTGCACAGAAAGCGGTTTGTGTTTGCAGGTTCAGGGGATTTAAACGGAAAACAAATATGTGTGGATCAAAAATATATATGTAAAACTTTTTTATGTGTTTGTATTATATTTACATGTATATGAAACTGAACGCATTTGTGTGTGCATTGAAAAACACAAGTGTGGATCCGGAAATACAAGTGTGAATCCTTTTGCGGATCATGAAATACAAGTGTGAATCCTTCTGTGTGCATGTGTGTATTATGAGACTGTTCTGAGCCGATACACCTGGGATGTGTGTGTCAAAATCGAAAACAAAAAATGAGGACAAACGAGAAGAGCTGCAGCGAGAGCAAAAGTCTGATCATTGAGAAAGAAGAAACAAGAACTGCAAACAAAAACCTATGTTAAAACAAAGAAAAAAGACTTATAGTTTACATGATTACACAAATGATTTGTTTGCAACTTATAGTTTTATTTTTTAAATTTATTTTGTTTTGCTTGACTCCGTTTTTTTTTCTTTTAAACTCATAGTTTTGCTTTATTCTGAGAAAGTGTTGCTTTATCTTTATGATACAAAACTAATCCCATACATAGGCTGTATAAAAGAAGCCCTCTGGTTTGTCCATTATGGTTTGAAGTGTTGAGTTACCCCTAACCCTCAAGCCGCCCTCCCATGATACCCAATGTGTTCTTTGCTCACCTCCAGGTAGGAACAGAGCATTGGAGAAAACAGCTAGTTTTATCGTTGCTCATGTGAACCCGGCTTAATCCTGTTAACAACCCTGCTAACTATGAGTCATGACCCTGCTAACTATAATCCTAACCCTTCAGGACAGCACTGTATTAATATAGGTCCTCATCTGTTTTTAGAAATGTTAGGCCATTTATATTATTTATGGAAAGAATCAACTATTCCATGTTCTATTTGGACGGCAGTAGTTCAGTCTCGAGGGACTTGACTTGGACCTGGAGCAGAACCTGCACTATTGTTTGAGGATAACAGTCTGTGGTGGTCTTAAACAAGGCAGCAGACCACCACAATGCTCCTATAGCTCTTGATATGAGGATGGGTTAAATTAACAATCACACTACATTTCAGTGTGTATGGTGCAGGTTCAAGTTAGTGAATGAAAGAGTAATTCATTCCAATCCTTTGACTAATATTAGACTTCCAACACACACTGTAGTTCACAACATAGTATATTGTTAGATTGAGAATTACGAAATGATTGCACGCAGATTTGAAACTTTTTTCACATAATGAAATAAAAGTAAGCTTTTAGTGAACATATGAACTCTTACCATTATTGTTATTTTTTTAATTTCTTTAAAATGTAATGTCAATTAATACAAGCTTCATGTTGGAATAAATAATATGATAATATGTTCTCACCTCGTCTAAGTAGTGCTGTATTAGTTCAATGTGCCGTCCTGATATTTGTGTTTCTTACTGACCCAGCCCCCACCCAAACCCCTCCCTCTGTCTCTGTGGCTGCTGGCGACACTAGTATCGATGTAAGCTGTGTTTTCTCTCATTAATTGATCAGCTCAGTGGAGGAGGGGGGCCTCAGCGGGAGGGGGAGATAATGGCTTCCATTTGGCCAAGGTCAACAGTCAACACATTCCTCAGTCGTTCAAATATAACCACACATTAACTCCTTTCCACCAGAACCACAAGGGCACACACGCACACGCACACGCACACACACACACACACACACACAAACGCACACACACAAACGCACGCACACACATGCACACACACACACACACAAACACACGCACGCACACACATGCACACACACACACACACTGACACTCACAGCTAATAGATTGTTAGTGAGCTGGTAATACTGTCCTGCCTGTCTCTGATACAAAGGCTCTGATCCCTGTTCAGAATAAGAGCTGAAGAACGGTTCACTTATGATAACCGCTGTAGAGAAATAAAGTACAGATGAAACCTGAAATGGAAAATCAGTTTTAGAGCTGACATTTAGTTTACCTGTTTTCAGGGCACTATTTTTCCTTTTACGGTTCAAAACTTTAACTTTATTTTTGGCTGGTTTGTAAAGATGAAACCACAGGTTTATTGACTAAAAATACAAATGTTGACACTCAAGCAAAGTTTTCTTAAACAGTCATAGACCCATAAAGGTTACAGCCTGTTAATAATAAATATCCACACCTGTTGGCTTCTTCTTTTTTTACAGGCCACAACATAATGTAATCTTTTATGGTAAAAATATTATATAATGTATATAT
>NW_011347042.1:0-3468 GCF_000735185.1 Notothenia coriiceps
CATGGCTGGAAGTGGAGCCGGAACAACGACTGTATGGGCCGGTTCTGGAGCAGGGACCATGGCTGCATGGGCCGATTCTGGTGCAAGGACCATGGCTGCTGGGGCGGGCACTGGAGCCGGAACCATGGCTTTTTGGGCCTGTACTGATGCATGAATACATGGCTGTGTGGGCCGGCACTGGAACCGGAACCACTGGAGCATGGGCTGGAATCTTGGTCTTGCGTCTCCTAGAGATTCTTTGGAGGATCCTTGGACCTCCCAAGACCTGGTCATACCCCAGGAAAGGGTTAGAAGCTTCGGACAAGTCCTCAGGACAACTTGTGAAAAGTTGTAGCCACTTAGGCAACATGCTCCTGAGCCAGGGCTTGCGAGCAACCTCCTGACGTGCCTCCTTCAACGCAGCCTCTCTACCCCGTCTACATGAGGCGCCAGTCCACGTATAAAAAATGTACTCCAGAGAGTACCCAAGACGTTCCGCCTGTAGCATCAAAAAGGCTGAGTCTGCTGGGTCCATAATGGTTGGAGCTTTCTGTTACGCAGAGTGAAGCAGGTAGGACCCAAACGCAGATTACACTTGACGATACCTTTATTTCAAGGACTTTAAATAAACTTAGACAAACAAAACACTCTTCGGTGAACTGGGTCACATACAAAAGAAGCACCAACACTGAACACAGGAGGAGACAAGACTAAATACAGGGAGGGGTAATCACAAGACGAGAAACAGCCGGGCAGGGGAGGAGAAACACAAGGGCCACAGGTGAACACAATCAAACAACTAGACACACCAGGGAAACTAACGACGGGAGGAAAAACACAGGGAAGAGGACCAGACAATAACCCAGGAGGAAAACATGACAGCAAAACACCCAAACCTAGACAGACAACACTAAAACCGTGACATAAACCTGGGAGTGTGACAGTAATTCTGCATCCATGGCTGATATTTACATGTTTACATTTTAAAAGACAGACAATTTAACAATACAAACGTTACCTTTTCTGTGTAGAAGGCTTAGCTAAGATTGACATGCTGTTCTTGGAGAGGCTGTATTTTATTAAACTCAAAGTTCATTTGCCCAGGGTGCACTTGGCTTTCAAACAGTAACAGATGTTTTTTTTTAACAAAGAGAACATTGTGTTTATGCAAGACTGTTGAAATTGAATAAATAACGCCTCCTCAAGCACAACTGTCAATTTACGTTGTTGTAAGATAAGCCTTTTGTATCCCCAGTTGAGCAAATAGAGTACAGTAGAAGCACACTGTGTTCTGTTGTTATCTTAAAGGCAGCTTAATGATTGGGAGACGTTCATGTCTCCAGAGATGCTACTCATCCAGTCTTAACTTGAAAAAGATGTATTCACATGGCCTCGCCAGTGAATGGTCATTCAAAAAAATACTGTTGTCTCTTTGACTTGTTGGTCTTTGGTTTGTTGTTGTTTTTTGCGCTGTGTGCTGTTAATTGTGTTGCAGTTGGTATGTGCACAAGAAAGAGCTTTGTTTCATTACCGAATATTGGGAATGTGATCATCTTTTACTGTAAGTCAGATCTGGAATATAACAAGATATCAGTTAAAGCCAACATACTGTATGCTGTATTTATTGAAAAAATGTAAAGTTTTTAGTTTTTAAATGTACGATAAAAGAAGAGGGGAACTACAAAAACAAGTGAGCATACTGTATGTTCACCATCTTGGTAAGCTTCATATCTTGATGATTTTCTTATTAGCACAAAGTAAATCTAATCAGGTTTGCAGTGTTTTTACAAATGTATCTTTAACATGATTATCGTGCTAAAGTCAAGTAATAAGGGCTGAAAATGAATTTGTAAACCACATTTTCAGCTGATGATATATTTCACTCAAAACTAAAAACATCAACATCAGGCTGGCTCTATAAAAAAAAGTGAGTCACACCAGGTCAGTGGCAGTCATCACCTGGAAACAATACATTTCTGATCCAAATTCTAATTGTGCTGTGTGCAACCCTGTCTCCTCAAAATAACGTTCCCACAGAACTAAACTGTATTCTCAATTACGTTTAGCCAGAAACGTATTTTCTCCCACATAACGTTTGTTTTGGACTTATCTCAAATACGTTTATTTTCTACATATCTTTGCCATTTATTGTCTTGCTTTCCTACAATGCGCCCGACCACGCACGGGGCTGCTTATTAATTCGAACAATCTAGCAAAACGACAGAAACAACAGACTTGCATTGCAGTATCAATTACTATTCATTCTACCCTGTTGTGTGCTGTTTTATATTGTTCCGTGCTCACTGCTTGTAGCTCCTCAAATACTAAGCGTGTTACAAATGAAACCCATTATTATTATTATTATTATTATTATAGAGCAGGGGTGTCCAAAGGTGAAGTATATTGCCTCATTAGTTAAGTTATAAGATAGCTAAATCTATCAAATGTAGGCAAATAATGCTTGATACTTGAATATGCTTTAAGATAAAAACAGCCTTCATCACAGCTTTCAATATATAGGGTTTCATTTATTTTGTTACAAAAGCTCATTCCTTAAAACAGAAGCCTCAGATTGCTTATCATAAGGGGAAATATGAAGGGTGTATTTCAAGCTTACTATGTAATTAAATGATTGGGCTTTTTTTATCAACTAAGATTCGCTGAATTTATTTGAAAAACTAGACTCATTAACACCTGCAGCGGTCAGACTTTACAACCAGCACTGCCCCTAGTAGACACTCCTACACACACCACAACACAGACTATAACACCCCTTGCTGTTAAATACAAACCAACTTTGTGCAATATGTGCTATATGTGCAATATATATATGCCATTAATAACTAATAATAATAATAATAAATGGGATTTATATAGCGCTTTTCTAGACCCAAAGACGCTTTACAATATGAGTCAGGTCGACAAACAAAACAAGAACAAAAACACAAACAAAAACAAAACAAAAACAGAAAAGCAGTCAGGAGGATGTTGGTTTCAGAGGCGGGAGGGGCGGGTTTAAGGATAAGCAGAGTTGAAGAGGTGGGTTTTGAGACGGGACTGGAACAGGGTGAGGGAATCAGACTCACGGTTGTCTTGTGGGAGGGAGTTCCAGAGCTTCGGGGCTGCCACAGAGAAGGCTCTGTCCCCGAAGCTCCGGAGTTTGGCCTTGGGGGTTGAGAGCAAACCGCCTGAGGTGGATCTGAGGGACTGGGGTGGTTGGTAGAGGATGAGGAGATCAGTGAGGTAGGGGGGGGCCAGATGGTGGAGGGCTTTATAGGTGAGGACCAGGAGTTTGTAGTGAATGCGGTGTGAGACGGGAAGCCAGTGGAGTTCTTTGAGGACCGGGGTGATGTGATGCCATGATTTGGTGTGGGTGAGGAGTCTGGCGGCTGCGTTCTGGACACGCTGGAGTCTGTTGAGGGATGTTGTGCTGATGCCGAAGAGGAGTGAGTTGCAATAGTCAAGGCGGGAGGAGATGAAGGCGTGAAT
>NW_011347043.1:0-3405 GCF_000735185.1 Notothenia coriiceps
GGGGGGTGTTCCCCTGGTATACTCTCTCTCGGTAAAAGCTCTGTCCCTCAGAGCTGGGTTAATAGCTCTCGGTAAGACTTGACTAAAATTTCTTGGTTGAATTTTGAGTGAATTTCTTTGTGAACTGAGTGGAATGATTTGATGGGTGATGTGTTTGTGAATATTAGGCCCGCCAGCTGTGAGGAATCTTCCTCCGAATTCATGCGGATAGGTATGGGTTTTTGAATGTTATTCCTGCCATCTGTGTCGGAAAAAAGGTATGAAATTGATGTGAATTGATTGGGTGAAAATGAAAGTTTGAATGTGCTTTTTATTATCACCGGTCTTTTATGAGGAAATGCCTCTAAATTCTATCGGGAGATTTAAAAATCACAACTGAATTGGGCAGTTGAAATGACAATTTTGGTAATAAATGTACAACTGTGATCAAAGTTTCATATTAGAACATAATCACAACATGATTATAATGTTGTAAAGAGAGAAGGTAAAAACCCTGTATAAGTTTGGACCTATTTTTCTTCAAATAAACTGATCCCACCTTTTGGATTGGGACAACTTAAAATACATCTGCGCTCTCCTCTCCTGCTTCAAAGGTAAGATTGGACCCTGCCACACTCACACTTAGGTAGGGCCACACCTCATTTACTGATATCAAAATCCTTCGGGATCGCTGAAACAGATTTAAGAGAGTTGTCTGAATTGAAACAGCAGTTAATTGAACCTGGTTCTTCTGGGAGTTAATAGAGGTGAGATCTTGCTGACGTTGGTGGATCTGAGCCAAGCAGTAAACTTACATAGACTCAATAACTTTGGTTAGGTCAATTAGTAGGTCTGAGTAATTTCCCGGAATAAATGATCAGCCCTCACCGACTCTTAGACTTTCCAAATGCGGTCCCTTTTTGGCTTTGAGACTAACATGTGCATGTTGTGGTTCAGAGGTGAACACGTGGTTGGAGCCATTCAAACGTATAAACAACCCCTAAAGGAGAACATTGGCAAACTTACAAAATAACATGAAATGATGGCCCTTGGTCAGCAGGTTGTTTGACTGCCTATTTAGGAAGCATGATGGATGTACAAGAATAATTTATGTATTTCCGAAGGGTAGAGGATTAGAGTAAAACAATTGTATCTTGTGGGACCAAAGCATGCTGTTTAGAATCTCAGCTGCACAGTATCTATAAATAAAGCTGTGTATACCATACTGAAACAACATGGATGTCACACCTCAAGTTTTTTTAAAATATTTTTCATCATCCAGGCAACAGAGGAGGCTAGGTATTTATTCAATCTCACTTTGCAATGATTTTTCCCTGTGCTGCTTTCATTTCATCATCAATTTAGCTCCCCCCTCGGTGCTGATAGCTTTGCAAATAACACAATCATTTTGCCTCGTGATGGAGATTGTTATCCTACCACAAACTGGAATATTACATAATCTAAAATGCTGAAAGCATTAGGGCTAGGCTAAAAGAGAGAACATTACATTTTGCAGTACAAAACAACAGCTATACAGTATGTGTACTCCTTGTACCTGTTGACATAGTGCTTTAGGTACAAATGTTTCAAGCTTCAAGTATTGATGGTCCCATACTGCCCCAAAACTTAAACTGTACATGACTACACATTTACTTGCTGTCTAAAAACATACATGACGTAAAGTGTCAGTATGCAGTTGATTAAGATGTGTCATTAAGTGCTCTTAAAAAGCTAAAGTTAACCATCTATCAGTAGCGTTTTCTCCCGGAGGCCAAGGAAAGGCGGACTTCCCCTGTTTTTTCAGACCGATGTCTGTGCTACCATCTCTCTCCTTGTATTGTATTTTAAAATGAGTGAAACAGCGCCACTCTAAATGTTATGGTGAATACGTGGTGAAATACGGTATTGCATTCATTGGGCCGACGATCCAGAGGAGGCCAGGAGAAATTGGATTCCCTTAAAAAACGTTTGAGGAATTGACCAATCAGATGAGGCCATTGTCTTGCCCCCTGCCACCCTGTGATAGGTCAGGGTCATGCCAAGGGAAGCCATCTGACCTCTGTATTCCCTTGGCTCCCGACCAATCAAATCACATCAACGCCATACTGACAACAACGCGGTTAGCAAGTAACAACTTTAACAAGTGAAGTTAAAGGTGGGGTAGGTAAGTTTAAGAAACCGGCTCAAGATACACTTTTTGTTATATTCCATGGAATGCTCTTAACATCCCAATATCAATGAATATATTAAGTGCTTTGACAACAGATCCATACAAAAATGTCATCTGTGGAAGCCGTAGTAAGCTACTGTAAAAAGCACGACCAATCATTTTAGCCGGCCCGGCTAAAATAACTGGATGGCCTACCTGCCTGGCTGCCTGTCAGCTTTCCATCTGTGTGTAACAGAGTTATAAAGGTTGGTGTAAAATCCGGGTTAAATTGGAGAATCACGCCATCTGGTGTTACAAACGCGTGCCTGCATTACTGTAGCTTTGTTACCGCAATGGATTGTGGGAGATTCTCATACCGCGTGAGGATCTTTTGAGAAACGTGTCCTTTTTATGTGTCTATTCAAACGCAGAAACGCAGTGAAATAAACCAAAGTATTCACCAGCTCTGAGTGGTCTGTTGCCGAGGGGACACTACACCGGGGGTTACATGTGCACAAACTTATCTCGTGCCCTCATTGGTCATGTGCGCGTTCGTGTGTGTTGGAGGAGGGCTCGCTCTGTAAGGAAGTGGCAGATTTGTTCCGGCTGTGTATTTTTAAATTCTAGCGCACTCGAGCTGGTTTCTCCAAAATTACCTACCCCACCTTTAAGGAGAGTGAAGATTTGGAGTTTAAAAAAACAAAACAACAATTGTATAAATTACCACTACATGGCAATTACAAATTAAATGATGTGGCAGTCCGACTCCCAGACCACTAAAGCTTTGTACGGAGAGGAAAAAGGAGGGATTCTAACTTTTAATTTAAAAGCGGATAGCTGATACTGCAAAGCTTCAGCAGCAGTTTGCTAGCTAAACATATTTTTAGCCCAATGTTGTGGAGGACCTGCAGGCTGATGGGACATTTAACGGAGGAGAATGGCCTTCCTCTACTAATAAGGCGAGTGAAATACACACCTCCTTTTCTCTCTGACGCTACTGTTTACTGAACTGCCCTTTAGCTGTGTGTAGTTTCTGATGTGTTTATGATGCCTACTGTGCGCTGCGAGCCTGTATTCAACTTCATAGGTTAGTCAGTTTGAAGTACTCGTTTGATTGGAGTTGTATCACAGCACATGTGGTGCCAGGTTACCTGAATGTCTATATGGCTAACTGTTGGGGCAGAACCTCTGCTCCGCGCCGTTCCTATATGAGCGGGTTCTCAAAAGAAGGAAAAATTCAAAGCAGCCAGGAAAAGGGTTAAACAATAATCTGCTTT
>NW_011347044.1:0-6040 GCF_000735185.1 Notothenia coriiceps
CTGACAGGAGGGAAGAGCAGGCATTTAAGGAATTTAATGTGTGCAGTAATTGGCTGCTGAGGGGTGACGCCCACGCATTTAATGAGGGGGGAGAGAGCAATAGAGTGACGTGTAAGTGACTCATTGTTAGGTCTTCCTTATTGAACTTGCGCTAAAGCTTTCATTATGTAGTGTCTCTGCTGGGACATGTCTCCATGCTTTAATGTTCAAAAATCTATTTGTTATCATGCTGCAGCACCTCTTTTCACCCTCTGTCTGAAACCAGAGCCCAGTCTGCTCTGATTGGTTAGCTGGCTGGTTCCGTTGTGATTGGTCAACTCCCTCTGGAGGGAACACAGGGATTTCAGCCTTTGCAGACCATTTACATGGACTAAACCTGCATAACACACTACAGAGAATATAAAAAACATAACATTATTCGACCTCTTTAACATTACCTTGTTCAGGAACAGTAGACATTGGAACCTTTTAGTAAGAGTCAAATGCTCGCGCTACTTAGTGAGGATCATCCAAAGGTCCACAAAGTGCAATCTACATTTCTTAAGTAGTGTGGGTTCTATGGTAAAAGTCAAAAAGTGAGAGTGAATTGAGTGCATTTCGTTTCATAGGTAAAGCATAAACAGTGAATGACAGAAGCCTATTCTGACACTGAGCTTTGCAGGTGTGGGTCCCCCCATTTAATGGGAGGCTTCTGCTACATCAGAAACAATTCAAACCTACCTACACTGAAAGGAGCTACAGCCCCATACAGATGACTGAGGATGCACTGGAGTTTCTCACAGCTGCCATTCAAAACCTTTTGGCTTTTAAGAAAGAAAGTCCAGCAGCCATGGCGAAATGAAAACAGAGCATTAGAAGTATGAACATATGCTAGTGACTGCTTTATTCTACTCAGCAACAGATTGCACTCCATCGCAGCAGAGCATAATCTCTGACTGTGTGTGAGTGACCCACCTTCTCTGTATTGGCCTGCCAGCAGAATGAAATGCCCTCAGTTGCACGATATGATGGATGTGTTTGAGACTGCCCTGTGTGGAGGTGAAACTGAGGGAAAAATAAGATGAGTCTCATTAAAATGTGACAGGCAGTACACACTGTTCCCCAGACTTCTTAAACAGAAGGGACACGTTTGAATGGAAATACAGAGCCACTCTTTAGAGGCTGTTGAGAAATAACCGAGACCACAGAAGTGGGCTGGCCCTCGTTCTGTGCAACACAATTCAGCAATCAATGTGGCGCAAAGTGAATATTAAATGTACCTCTCACCGACTGTGATCAAACATGATTGTGCTTTAGATTGTGTTATTTGCCCTGGTGTTGATGCAGAGGTATGACTCTGAGATTTTGAATCCAATCCGTAGTATACACGGTCCTCACTGTATGAAACAGTCAAGGAAAAATATGTTGTGAGTTTTTTTCATCTCAATAGAATCACTTGATATTTCCACTGTCTTTTCAGCAAATGTATTCTGTCCACGTTCTTTGTAAATGTAGGTCACTGTGGAGAATGAAAGCAAGGAAAGTTACAATGAAAAAAAGGTGACTGTAGCACAATATTCATGCTAATGCATACTGAATTTCATAAGTCACAATGCAATTTAAAGGTCATTGTCATTTCATATAACTTGCATTGTGGTTTGCCTTTTGGTCTGTGTTACATTCATGGTCCCCTGGAGATGAATCCTTTTGATTGTTCCCCACAGGATCATCTGTAACAACCTTTCATTCCACCATTATGAAGCCTTTGAAAACTGATAATTTGTTGCAGCTCTATTCCATACAATTGTCAAATTAAAGTTAGGTCCTGAGAATATTAATAATGTACTTTTTTGAAGATTGAAGGGTCCTGTCAACAGAAGTACAGGGGTCTCTTTATACTTGTGGTTTATGGGGAAGACAGGAACCAGGTTTTTCTTTCAAACCATTAAAAAACGACGGACACCCATCACAACAGATTCCTATATATGTATAACTTAGATAATTAACACATTAAACATTGTCTTCTAAATATCAGCATATACAAGTGTTCACCTTCCAATGATAAAAGCAATGGCCTGGCTCTAAAGTGTGGTAGCCTTGCTCATCTTAATTCTTTTAATGTTTTCTCCTTGAAGCGTAGCACGTCTAGTCTGTTAATCCATCACCAGTCTCCAGTGTTCAACCTACTGTCTGCCAAAACTCTGCCTGATAAATGACTACGCCCAAACATGAAAACAAAGTGAGGAGAGATTGGCCAAAGTAGGGAGAAAAGGAGTAGGAGGAGCAATGTGGACGAGAGTTTCAACTTCTTGACAGTTTGAACAATGGCCTGGTGGGCTCGCTGGAAAAACACTTTGCACTAAAAAGACTCCTCTTTAGCTTCTTCTTAAAAACGATATGTCTCCAGCTCTGACCCTTTAACAAACAATGTAGGAGACCTCTGGTTCGCTTCCAACACCAAAAGCTGTCAAGACACGTCTCAGATCTGGACAATCCTCGCAAAGAGGAAAGGAATCCACCATGTGGGATTCTGCGGTGCCGTGCTCCTGCCTGACCGCTCACCCCGGTTCACAGGGAAATTGAAGATATGTTTTTCTATTGTTTGGCCAGATCTCCAGCCTTAAATGCAGCTTGTCACCGGAGGAGCAGCTGCTGGTGAGAACGTATGCCAAACCTCTGTTTAAGTGTCTATCATTTCCTCTGCCTTCTTGTTCTAGCTCACCGCCCCCTTCTATTTAACGTCGATCATTAGCAAAACCGCTCTTGCTTTTTGCACTCTGTGTTTTACAGTTGACATATTGATGATAGATGATTTGCACCTAGAGGCGAGGATACCAGGAAGAGACAAACAAAGAGATAAACGGTTGAGTTTTATGAGAGGGGAAGCGGACAGTGGTGGGAAAGATCACAAGTCATTGGTTATTCCTCTGAGGTAGCCGGCGGTAACAGAAACGGGAGCATGGCCTCGGTGATTCAGACCCAAACACTGAACCCATCCCACGGGACAAATGACACATAGAAAAAGAAAAATGTAATCTCTTTGTCAGGGGATCCTGAGGTTATATGTGTTTGTGTACTCACCGTTTGCTGTCTGTGCCGCGGCAAAGAAACACAATCACATTTCTATCGAGTTACCGGAGTCAGGGGGGACCCGGCGGTGGGCGCTCCTTTGCCCTGAGAGTAAAGTGAAGTGAGGATTATTGAATTATCTCCAGGCGGAGAGAAACATATTGGAACGTGTATCTTCAGTTACTGAGGGCCCGAGACACTGGAAACATAAACTCCATTCTCCAGCTGAATTGAACTCATGTTGCTCTGTAATTACATTGAGAAAGTTGGAAAGGGAAGGAAGGGAAATTACTATAGGTTGCATCAGGGAACGGGGGGGGGGGGTCTGTTTTGTAATCAGTCAGTCGACGAGACAACACGCTGACTGAGCTGGGTGAAGCCTCAAAGACTTTCAACAAAAGCAGCTGTCCTTTTATTTTTCTAAAACGCATTTGGTGGCATTCAGCTCAGTGTTGGAGAACGATTTTAATGTTGCAGTGTAGAGGACTATCTGAAGGGTCTTCTGGGCCCTGTAGTACTTGGCTCTTGAGGAGAAGACTGTGAAATCTGAACACCTGTACACCCAGCTCATTCAGAGAGAATTGGTTAATATCCAGAATTACTCCAGAAACCTTCCTTTTTAGGGCCTGTGTCAAAATAACACCTTTGAGAACAGAGTGCATGCACAAACCTTAACCTCCAGAAAAAGTGCAGCGCCCCACGTATTTTAGCTGAAAATATTTTAGCTGTTCAGAAAAGTCTCAGGGACTTCATTGTATAAATTGCATTGCAAATTAGTTTGTGGCCATGACAAACAGAACATATCATAACAAGACCAAAAAGCCGATGCTATCCACAAAAATAAACAATAGTATTCAAAAATTATTCCACATTGTTTTCTGATGGAAAAAAAGCTGTTTGTTGTCCATAACTGACGTGTAATTGGCCAGGCCACATTCTGCGGATTCAAATAGTCGTACATAGTTCCTTTATTCTCCTTAGTAAAGGTCTGTTCTCCTTAGAAGTGGTCTGTTAGCGAAAACTGTAACCTCTCGAATGTCAAAATTGACCAATAATAATCTAGTATTCAACCAAGCCGTGTAAAACTAGCTATAACCCACATGGCTGGAAGTTTTGGTGTTAATACAAGTTAACACCAAAACAGAAAGACTGATTTTGAGCAGCAAAAACACATTCTCTGCACACTTTTTGCCAGAGCATTCAAGTCAGTAGTTTTGTATGCATGATAATTAGGTAAAAGCCAATGATTTTGTTTTGTTGTTCGCCATTGTTCACAAAATCCGTATTCTAAAATAAATCATCTAGAAGTCTGTTGACAGCACTGCTCCTGGATTTTGTGTGAGTCATGCGAGTGGGTTGAAGTGGTAAGTTTGAGGGTGTCATTGTTCAAATTGTGCACTCAAGCTCAGACCCTGTTTTCTGTAGCCTGTAGTGGCCTTTTCACATCTCTAAAGACTGCATATTGTGAGATCCCATTACCGTCCATATTGTTATAAAATGGTTGAACATGCATCTCCTGGGGCTCTTTTATAAAAATATCTGCCTTGCATTGCTCACTCCTCCTCATTCACTTGCATCACTCATACATGTAATTGCATCCAGACAGTGTATAGTTCTGATCCCAGTGTAAAGCCTGACCACTTCCATGTCTGTTTTGTAGATCCACCCAATGCATTCTGGTTTAATATGTGTTAAGCTGTAATTGTAACTTTTGTGTGCTGCAGATTCTTCATACACTATAGACATTTAAATCAATATTGAGCACAGATGTGAGACTGCTGACATGCTCTTGCTGCTCAACCCATCATTTTAATACTTTAATTTCAATGGGCTGATATTAATTGTATATTAGATTTTCTTCTCTCTGCTGACAATGTAATTCAATCAGATAACCAGCTTACAAAGAATGCTTGTCTGCTCATAGTGACTGAACATACCAACAAGCGAGTGGAAACACAAATACAAACATTAACTTGATCAGGATGTGCAGTAAAAAGATCACAGTGTGTGTATAAGTGAAGAAATATTGAGGCCAGCAGTTTTTGTCTTAAAATATGAGACTTACAAAACACTTACAAACTGTTTAATTTTAAAAGCTAAGTCTGCGATTCAAGCCATTTTGTATTTTTTTCAAAAATATTTGACCAACAGTTTTTGTAACACACATCATCATCTAAACTGTATTTTGGTTGTATATTATTGATAAATGAAGGACACACACACACACACACACACACACACACACACACACACACACACACACACACACACACACACACACACACACACTTGCAGGACTGCAGTCTAACAATGTCCACCAACAAAGCTGGCAGCCTGTAGCCTGTAAGGTAACACCCTGGGAAAGAGTCCACCAGAAAGTCCAGAATTAAAAGTTGACCATTTAATTTTTGTATTTGTCATGGTTTTCTATATTCTTTCATGGTAAACTGCATATGTTAATTGGATCCTGTCATTTACCATTACATAAACATGAAATGCTTTCTGGGTTTATTGGTGAGCAGTGCTTTTATTTATAACGTGAACTACAAAACCAGTGAGGCTTTAGCCTTGGGACCAACAGACCAACTGTAGAGTGTTTAAATGTGTTATATCTTACACAGGACTCTATGGGCACTACCTCTTAACCATAGGCTACTATGCGAGCGTGAGTGTGGAGCAGAGCCGGCCCGACCCATTAAGCGACATAAGCGGCCGCTTAGGGCCCCGCAGCCACTAAGGGTTAATATGCCTAGATTGCCTACTCTCAAAGTCATGTATTATATTATTGAGTCAATAATATAATACATTAACCGTGCTTTACCTGAACCTCATCATGACACTAGAGAGGATGGCAGGATTGTAATTTCCCGTGTGAATGCAATGGAGGCAAGACACCAGACCAACTAGAGAGTTGAATGGAAATAATTTAACATATGTCTTATTGGCTGACATGTACCTATCCTGTGAGCTGTGACAATGTTTAAAATAAACT
>NW_011347045.1:0-1174 GCF_000735185.1 Notothenia coriiceps
CTCTCTCATTCCTCTCGCACACTCCCCGTGTGAGCCTCGCGTCGCGGCTGTCTTTTTGGTGTCCACTAATAAAGGATCGTTATTACTTTCAGACCCCTTGTCTCGCCTCCCAGCTTTTTGTTGCAGCCCAAGAGCCGGGGTGTAACAACTCAGATCTTGTACTTGAGTGAAAGTAGAAGTAGGTACTCAGATCTTGTACTTGAGTAAAAGTACCAGAGTGTAGGAATAATATGTTAAAGTAAAAGTCCTGCATTCAAAATATTACCCAAGTAAAAGTATAAAAGTATTATCAATCTACCTATGTTGCTTTTCTAAATATATTATAATAAAAGTAAGAGACTGTTGGTCGGACATAGAGACATTTTAAAAACGTCACTTTGTGCCAATAACCTGATATGAATCACTGGGCATAGTAATGAGTGGGAACCCTCAAACTAATATCTAACATTTCAGTAACGTCTCAGACGCTCTCAGCTGAACTGCATATGTTGTGATTTCAATCAATGGAGTTATTAGAATAAAGAGCCGTTTGATCTGTAGTCTAATCTGAACAAAGAGCACAGCTGTTTCTCTCTCGCTTCAATTTGGGCTTTCAAATATACTTTTCTCTGACTTTTTATATATTTGTTTTGACATACTATGCCTTCTTTCATTATACAGTGAAGGATATAATTATTCCCTTGATTTTGTAAGTTTGCCCGCTTACAAAGATGTTAACGGTCAATCATTTTAGGTTTATTTTACAAATGAGAGACAGAATATCAAAGAGGATATCCAGAAATGTTACTTTATATAAAATATATTAATTGATTTGCATTTAATTGTATGTAATAAGTATTTGATCCCCTTGAAACCAGTAAGACTTGTACTGTACTGTAGACTGTTTACTATTTTATTAGCATGTCTTTTCCTATTGTCCACATACTGTACTATGAGTTTGTTAATATACATAATTATACTATGTTGGTTTTCATGATATTTTCAACATATTTTACTATGACTTTTTTAATATATATCAACATGCTATGCTTTGACTTTTTCACATTTTCGACACACATGACCTATCACTTAATGATACTGTTTTACCTACTATACTAAGTATTTTTTGACCTACTATACTAAGTATTTCTTGACCTACTATACTAAGTATTTTTTGACGTACTATACTAAGTAT
>NW_011347045.1:1385-8587 GCF_000735185.1 Notothenia coriiceps
TTGACCTACTATACTAAGTATTTCTTGACCTACTATACTAAGTATTTTTTGACCTACTACATGTATTTTTTGACATACTACACTAAGTATTTCTTGACCTACTATACTAAGTATTTTTTGACCTACTACATGTATTTTTTGACCTACTACACTAAGTATTTTTTGACCTACTACATGTATTTTTTGACCTGCTATAGTATATATTTTTTTACTTCTATATATTTTTATGTATTCATAAACCTGGTATGTTTCAGCCTCTGCAGCTGTTTTTAATCCCGCATTAAGAGGCCACAGGCCGCAGATCATCCGGCGTTCACCGCAGTCAGCGAGCAGTCAAAAGTTCAACAGCAATATTTTATTTCAATTTATAAAAATATATCATGTGACGCAGCGTTTTGTTACAACACCTCTGAACCGGGTCACAAAACACCAAACAGGCTATAAAATACGTCTCAGAACATGTTCTTTAATATTTCCAGCAACACAGAACACATCAGTTTATATATAAATACGGTCAGAGGATGGAGAAGTACTCAGATCATGTACTTCAGTAAAAGTAGAAGTACTTTGGTCTAAAAATACTCTTAATTCAAGAGAAGTAGATTAAATCAGCGTAATGTACCTCAAGTATCAAAAGTATGCAGAGTGGCTCTTTTCACAGTATTATTATTATAGAATATTATATTATTCCGTTTTAAAGGTATAAATACATGTGGTTTGTTGATGTGGAGCACATTTGAGGTACTTTATTAAAACACTGGGATGTTTAGTTGTACAGTGGTGCATTGTATCATGTGTTTTTATAAAACACACCTATGTAGTGGAGTTAAAGTATATGTAGCATAAAGTACAAATACTCAAGTAAAGTACAAGTATGCTAAATCAACAGGCAGATACTTTACCAGTACAAGTATAAAAATGCAGAATGTCACACTTTCACAGTATTTTAATATCAAAATGTTTTATACTATTCTGTTTTTAGATGTAAAAAATACATGCAATGGCATTTTGATGCAGTACTTTGTTAAAGTGGAGTACATTTTAAACTCATTTTCAAAACGTATATATGTTTGTTTTTATATTTGCATCTAAAATTCTTTATATCATCAGCATACCATGTGTTGTTATATGCAAAAGTAGCTAGAAACTAGAAGAATGAAGTCAAAATAGAAAAGTAGCATAAAACAGAAATACTCAAATGAAGTACAAGTGTCATAAAAAGCACATATTTTTTTGCTGCTAGTGTGTTTTTAGCAGTATGTAATCGAGTAAATGTACATTTCACATAGTCTGTGCAGTACCCACAAGAAAGAACAGTCCATGTGTTTTTATATGCACAAAGCAGCTCGGTGCTGTGAGTTTTAAACAGACGTAGTGCAGTAAACACAACCCTATCTGCCTCTGAAATGTAGTGAACTAGAAGTTAAAATATAAATGACTGAAGTAAAAGTATGAAAAAGGAAAGCACATGAGTAAATGTACTTCCCGCCACCACTGCTTTGCACTTGAGTAACACTGTACTCAGTTACATTTCACTATATATAAAGTCTTTGCAGTACCCAGATTGTGCTGCACATTAAGAACAGTTCATGTGTTTGTATATGCACAAAGCAGCTGGTAACTGGCTTTGGAACAGATTTAGTGCAGTATCTTCCTCTGAAATGATATAGAAGTAAAAATAGAACAGTCGTGTGTAATAGAAATACTGAATACTGCACGAGTAGATGTACTTCCCACCACTTGTACTTTGCAGCATGTACTTGAGTGTACTGTACACTGAAGTACTGTTTTGCATATAAAAACACATGGACTGTTCTTTCTTGTGGGTACTGCACAGACTATATGAAATGTACATTTACTCGATTACATACTGCTAAAAACACACTAGCGGCACACTGTACTCAGTTACACGTCACCACATATATATCTGTACTATACCCAGAATGTGCTGCACATTATGAACAGTCAATGTGTTTTTATATGCACAAAGCAGCTCGGTGCTGTGAGTTTTAAACAGACGTAGTGCAGTAAACACAACCCTATCTGCCTCTGAAATGTAGTGAACTAGAAGTAAAAATAGAACAGTCGCGTAAAATAGAAATACTAAAGTACAGCACATGAGTAAATGTACTTCCCACCACTTGTACTTTGCAGCATGAGTAACTATACTACATGTCGGCACAATAGGCGCGTTCACACCGCAGTACTTTTCCCACAAAGGTTCATGAGAACTTAGTTCATGAGAACTCTTTAGTTCTCATGAACTAAGTACAGATCGCCTTCACACCGGAATAAATCCCTGAGGGAGGATTAGGCAAATGAAGCCGCTGACGTCACTTCTTCTTCTTCTTCTGCTTTGGGTTTACTGGCAGGCCGCAAACAACTTCACGGCGTATACTGCCAACCGAAGTCCCCGCCCGGAAGTCCCGGAGTTGGGGACTGGCTTCAGTAGAAGCTGCTGGGACTCCCAGCAGCTTCTATTGAAGCCTTCTGAGTAAATCGCCAGAACGCCGACACCTCCTCATCTCCACCGCTCCCATGTTTTATTTTGTGTTGCCATAAGTTAGTCTCTCTGCGTCTGTGCGCTGAGCTAATGCTAATGCTAATCATGCTAATGCGAGGATAATAAAATGGCGGCTTTACAAAACTTTTTGGGAGTTTTGTGGGGCGTGGTTTGCATTCCGCCCAGCCAATCAGAAATAGGAACCTTTTTCTTCCACGGAATTCCCTGCTCTCTAGCAGGGACGGAAAAGGGGGTGAAAAGGTTCTGATGAACTAATTTTAGTTCCGGCTCTTTTTGGTGTGAACGCGACATATGTAGTCTTTGCAGTTCCCAGAATGTGCTGCACGTCAAGAGCAGTTCATGCCTTTTCGTTGTGATTTACCTGAAAGCCTTTCTTTCTCTCACTCCTCCCCCGAATACACAACCTGACATATGGAGATCACACCGCTCTTTACGGGACGAGGTCACGTCCATACGGGGAAATGCAAAGGAAGGCAAAGCAATGGGGAAGAGCCTCCATTACGCTGCAGCGCTGTAAGAAGATTAGTGAGTTTATGGGAAAGCTGCACAGCGTTTATATCTGCATGAAGAGGAGCAGAGAGACATCTGTTTACAGCGTGCCCTCACACAGAGATGTCAATGAAAGTAAAACACACTCGTCACAAACCAAGAATTTCACGTCATGTTAATTAAAAACTGATCGTTACGCAACAGAAAGTGTAGCTTCACATGTTCACTTTGATCACAGTAATCCTCCGCCTCTGTGATGCTGGAGATCCTGCAGCTGTTAATGAGGATGAAGAGGATGCTTGGGATATTCAATCTATACATATCATAGATTATTGTATTTGAACAGCTCATGTGGAGATAAATGCCGTCAGTCTTTTCTCGGAAGAGAGCAGAACATTTCCAGTTTCAATTTCAACAGCAAAATATCCAGAAAATCCGGCTTTTTGCAGCGAGACTCAAACCAGCAACGCAGCGTGAAAGAAGGAGTATTCCTCCGTCTTTCATGGATAAAAGATGTTTTAACTTATCTGTAATTTCAACAAAAATCATACATTTTGTAGAGCAGACAAGGATCATCATCATCACCATGACAACATCAGTCTTCTTACAGCGGAAAATAGTCATTGTTTTAATTTGCCATGCTTGCATTTCAACAGAAAACCGTTTTAAATCCTATTTTCCGCAGGGCAAACTCACAGCAGCAACCACATAAAACAGAAGCTTGTTTGACATAAATGCCACTTTTAAATATCAGTGTTTTCCTCTAAAGAGACTCGAATATCTTCACTTTACCGCGCTTTCAATTCAAAAGAAAAATCCCGAAAATCCAGCGTTTGGGAGCGCAACGTCACACCAGTACTGCCACGTTAGAAGAAGAGTATTTCTCCAGTCTTTCTTGGATAAATGATCTTAAATCTCATCTGCAATTGAGAAAAAATCCTACGTTTTGCAGCACAAACTCACAAGTTTAGAGAAGAGGTGCTCATTTGAGAATGAATGCCTTTAGAAATATCCCGGAAATCCTACATTTGATTTAGCAGCGCAAACTCACACCGGCACGTTTAAGGACGAGTGTTCCTCCGTGCTTGGATAAATGGTCTTTAATCACAACTTTCTTTAGAACAAATCCACCGTCTTGCAGGGCAAACAAGAAGATGATAATATCCAGTTTGCTGCAGAGATCCAGATGTTTAGCAGGGCAAACTCACACCAGCAATGACAGCTTGTTGCTCCGTTCTTGGATGAAATTAAACATAATTTTAGCTCATCAGCAATTTGAAAAGCTTCTCCTTCTGCCGGTCAGAAAGCAAAGAAACTATCTCCCAAAGTCCTCGCGCCGCGCTTGCATTTCACAAGAATAACATCCAGAGATCCAGACGTTTGGCAGGGCAAACTCTCAACAGCAACCCCACGTCAATGAAAGCTTGTTGCTCCGTTCTTGGATGAAATGAAACATGTTTTATCTGCAGTTTGAAAAGCTTCTCCTTCTGTCGGTCCGAAAGCAAAGAAACCACATTTCCAAAGTCCTCATGTGCTCGAGAGACAGTGATGACGTTTTGCAGCACAAACTCACGAGTTTAGAGAAGAGTACAAAATATCCATTTGGCCGTGTTCCTCCCTGCTTTCATGGATAAGTGATCTTTAATGTCACCATTCAGCAGGGCGAACAAGAATAAAGAATAGTAGATGTAGAAATGTAAACATCAGTCTTTCGTCTGAAGATAGCTGAGAATATCCAGTTTGCCACGCTTGTATTTCACAAGAAAAATATCCAGACGTTCAGACGTTCAGCGGGGCAGACTCTCAACAGCAACCCCACGTCCGTTCTCGGATGAAATGAAACATCTTTTATCTCATCGTCAATTTGAAAAGCTACTCCTTGTTCCTTCTGTCGCTCGCAAAGCAAAGAAACCATTTCCAAAGCCCTCATGCGCACGAGAGGCAGTAATAACTCTCTAATTGTCCGATCAAATCAAACACGATCCACACTACAACTAGAAAGTAGAGAAATGTTTGGTTTCCGTTCCCTCTTCGCCCTTCGCCCCCCGATGAGAGATTCCCCTCCTCAGACATCAGAGTCCCGTTTCTCAGACTTTCCGTCCCGTTCCCCATCTCCTCCCTGAGCTCCTGCTGCAGGAGTTTGGAGATGAGGTTGTTGAAGCGGTTCTCAGTCGTGGCGACGATTTGCGACGAAACCGTGGTTACATTCAACTCTCCGGGGTCCACGCAGGTTTCGTTAACTCTCGCAAAGACCACCTCGGAAAGATCTAATCCAGCCACGGAGGAAGGCGACGCACACGGGACGTCTCGAACTAGTTTATAACTTTCCATCCATTCTTTCAGCCACTCTAAGGAACAGTCGCACACCCATGGGTTCCTGAAAAGAAAGAGGCGAGCGAGGAAGTAAACGGGCTGGAAAACAGGAAAGGGAAACGTCGTGAGGTTGTTGCTGTTCAGGTGAAGCGTGATGAGGCTGGTGAGGTTCTCGAAGGCTCCTTCCTCGATGTTTAACAGCTGGTTCCTGTCCAGGTAGAGCACCTCCAGCTCCACCTGGTCACCGAACCAGGTGCGGGACACGTTGGTCAGCTTGTTCCCGCCCAGGTTCAGCATCTTGAGGCAGACGAGGCCTTTGAAGGCGGAGCGAGGGAGTTTCGCCAGCATGTTGTCGTTCAGGTAGAAGTTCTCCAGAAGCACCAGGTCCTGGAAGGAGTGGTCGTGGATCACGTGGATGCGGTTCTCCTGGAGGTTCAGGAACCTGAGAACAAGAAGGAGAGGAGGAGAAGAGATGTTAAAAAGACAGAACTAAGGATGAAAAAAACACCTTTAGACAAGAAGAGGAGATGTTTAGGAGACACAGAAGTGGGAAGTAGTGGAGTACAAATAGTTCGTTACTAAAGTACATGTTTCTGGTATCAGTACTTTACTCCACTACTTATTTTTCTGAGGACTTTTTACTTTGACTTCTTACATTTTGAACTCAAATACCTGTACTTTCTACTTCTTACATGTTGAACACAAATACCTGTACTTTCTACTTCTTACATGTTGAACACAAATACCTGTACTTTCTACTTCTTACATGTTGAACTCAAATACCTGTACTTTCTACTTCTCTCATTTCCCAAACAGGCTGGTTCCTTTAGTCTGAATGTGTGTTTGGTGGCGTGATCATTATTATTTAGAGTCATTGCGTGCCTATTGATTTGAACACGATCCGTGTATCCATCATTTCCTGGTCTTCTCTAAAGAAGAGGGACCAATGAAAACGTTGTCATGTTGCCGTTGGTCACCATGGAAACATTCATTAGCTAACAATGACATTATTGTTCTATTAATATAAAGGGAGGTCAGGTACTCTTTAAAACAGCTGCTAGTTATGGGTACTTTTTACTGAAGTACATTTCAAAGCCTCTTTACTTTGACTTGAGTAAAGAAGTTTAGTCAGTACTTCTACTTTCACCAGAGTATTTTTAAACACGAGTATCTGTACTTCTACTTGAGTAAAGGATGTGTGTACTTCTACTTGAGGAAAGGATGTGTGTACTTCTACTTGAGGAAAGGATGTGTGTACTTCTACTTGAGGAAAGGATGTGTGTACTTTAACATCTCTGCCTGCCAGAAGTCCCTTAGTAACTTAATAAACTTTGACTTCCTGTCTTCTCTCACTTGAGTCTTGTGAGGCCCAGCAGGGAGTTGTAGGCCACCGCCTCGATGCGACACCTCTCCAGGTAGATGTGCGTCAGGTTCTCCATCCCTCTGAAGGACGAGGGGATCCTGCGGAAGTGGTTCTCGAAGAGGAAGACCTCGTGGAGCGCCGGCTGCTCGATGAAGATGCGGTCGGGGATGTTGAACAGGTTGCAGTTGGACAGGTCCAGGCGCTCCAGCTTCTTTATCCCCGTGAAGGTGCGCGTGTGAAGGTAACTGATGTAGTCGTTGTTGCCCAGCTTCAGCTCCACCAGGTTAGGGAGGCCCTGAGGAGAGAGAGGGGGGTTAGAGACGGGGAGGACTCACAAGATGCTCTTCAGATTACATGACCCACAACTAAAGCTTTATTCAGACACCGTCAAAAGAACAGATGTGCTGCTGGAGGAAATGTGGTTCTCAGTTAGCACATCACTACCATTTGTTTTGGGCTTGTCCTTTAATAGTAACTTTTTGGGAAAAGATTCATATCGAAATTGAAATAATA
>NW_011347045.1:8770-12237 GCF_000735185.1 Notothenia coriiceps
CGTTTTTATTTTTCTTTGATTAATTTTGTTTGCTATTTCATTTGTCACTTTCGGGTCTCTAAAAATATATGATTTGAAAAACTGTACTTGTACTATAATGTGACCCCAAATAAATAAAGAATAAAAAATAAATAAAAGAACAGATATGAAGAGGTTCTATTAAGGTTTTGAAGGTGTTCCCTCTCCTGAAGTGTGTTCTATGGGTTTTAGTGCATGTCAATGGTCTGCAGCGGACAAAACACCCTCTCCCAAACAGAAGTGAGAGAAAATATCACAGCTGATTTTGGGCTGAGATTATTGGTCTTTGGGCTTACTCCTGTAAGGTCTTTAAGGTGCTGCTATTTGACATGTCCCCCAGGATACATGTCTATTATACTAATATAGTGTTACTCATATACTTTTAATTCTAATGTTGTCATTAATTACTTACTTTTTTTGGTCTAATCTCTCTCTCTCTCTCACACACACACACACACACACACACACACACACACACACACACACACACACACAAATGTATATGTACAAGGCAACAAGGATGCCTTTGACGTGCTGGGGATCAAACTAGTGACCCCCTGATTGATAGTCATGCATTTGGCCCTCGAGCCACCTAGACAAATGAAGGAGGAGGAGCCAAAGTGGACTGTGGTATCCAGAAAAATACAAGGTCACCAGGACGTCTGGAACCAAAATACACATATCTTTCTTTCAATATTTCCGAAGACAAAAGAGGTTTCATGTGCCGAACCCCGCTCCCCCACATTTAAAACCAATGCTTAAACCTCTAGGTTACTCTCAAGACTATTCCACAGTGAAATACCAGCTTGTGTTTTCAGTACAGACTCGTAAAAACATGCTGTTAATATAGGAATATTCCTCGTTCAGACCTTGAAGGCCCCAGGCGTGATGAAGGAGATGTTGTTGTGCTCCACAGAGAGGCTCTTCAGGGCGGGGAGGGTCCCGAAGGCCCGCTCTGAGAGGAACTTCAAGCTGTTCTTGTCCAGGTTGATGGCTGCCGCCTCGCAGGGAAACTCTGGAGGAATCTGCGCCAGACGGGAGCGGTCACAGAGAACAGAGCAGCTCCTCTCGGGGGTGCAGGAGCAGGAGGGGGGGCAGGAGCGCACACAGGCCCAGCGAGCGAGGAGGGGCTGGGGGAGGAGGACCAGAAACACCACTGCATGGGAGGGAGCAGGAAGACAGGGTTAGAATGATATAAAGAAAACACAGCAGGAGAGATCGCAACGACACGGTTTGAGTTATCAAAGAAAAACACTGTCACGATGGAGAAAGTGGACTGATGTCGTGAAACCTCAGAAGCCAGAGTTTATTTTTACAAACGTATGATTTTACTGTGAAGTCCTGATCACTCCCTAATGTTCGTATTGTTCGTACTTTTTACTGCTTTTATTTAAGGTAATTCGGACGGACAAACTTAAGATGTACAATAACTATGTCTTGAAAAAACAAAAACAGGTAACACTTTATATTAAGGTACACAAATTAACCATCAACTAGTTGTTAATTAAGATGCATATTATCAGTATATTGGCTCTTTATTAGTCATTATTAAACACTTATTAATGCCTTATTCTGCATGACCATATTCTACAAGTAATAAGCCATTAGTTGAGAGTTTGTCCTTAATAACCCTCTAATTAGTGCTTATTCATTGCAAGTAAGGAAGTTGTTGTACATGAGTTTTGGTCAGGGACGTGCACAGGTACGGGCTAATGTTGCCGGGGCAACGGCCCGTTTGGCCTTTTTGGCTGACCTGCCCCTCCGGAGAGAGCGAGAGTTGATAAGCCCACAATTAGTATCGTAGCGTCTCGCTGCGGGAAACACACTTTGTCAGCGCTGTCATCTGCCGGTGCGTTAAGACCACCTCAGTGTCGGATTTTGGAAACTTGATTTTGAGTTGTCTCATGGCGCAGTTAGGGTATAAGAGACAAACAAGAGGACTTTACTTGCTCTTGATACCGTCGGTTATTTACAAAAAAACACCTAAATATAGCCTACTTGTTGTTATTGAGCTTCTGTCTTTCTGTGTCTTCTCATCTGTAAACTCTCTCAACGGGGCCGCTCGCTCTCTTTTCTTGATCGCCCTCTCACGGGTGAACAGTTCAGTGGCCCGCTTCATTGTAGGATTTCTGCCATGTCTCCACTTTAGTTTGATCATCTCTGTTACTAAGTTATGGAATACTAAATAAATAATTAGATACCTTACCGTTACTGCGCTCTTAAAGAATGATAGGAATAAGAATAATGCGTATTGAACTGGTTTAATTAATTAGTGAGTTTATTTAAGGTAATTATAGAGGCCCTATTTTCTCAGTATGTCTGCACAGCAGTTACAATGGTCTGGTCAAACTAGAACAGAATTGTCCCCATTTTGTCTTTAATAATTACTAACATTAGATATTTCAATGAGATATGGACCGCAAAACAAAATGTTTCCCTGGTTTTCATTTTTTAAATCAAGTCACCGAATGCAAGTAGTCGCCTTAGCTTATTTTGTTATGAGATGTGAATTACTGTTCAATTTAGTTGATGTAATAATCGTTTGGTTTCTTTCACATTAAAAACAAGTTACAATTTTCAAAAGTTTTTTTTTAACGGGGGGAGGCCCTTTTTCCAGTTTAGAGCAATAGCCCCTCCAAATGTCTGTGCACGTCCCTGTTGTCAATGCTACACATGAGTCAGGTTATCTTCAGCTCCCAAGAAGAAGAGCTGTCGGATGTGCATCGAAACACACAAGCAGATATTGAGATATAGAGGTCACATGATCCCACATTCAACGCGATGACAGGAGCTACCGTACGCCCTGAAACACACACAGTTAGGCCGGTAAATGCATCAGTCCTGCACGTAGCCTCCAAGAATGATACCGAGCGTAATGAGAACTGAAGTCTCTCGTGTAGAAGGTTGAAAGAGAACTCGATCATAGCGGGGGAAAAGCAGGCACATGCATCACTTTGCGAAGTACAAACAACATTTGAAGACAGCTCACAGCTGGGAACGACCTCGACTCTGCGCGCCTCGTTCATCTTGCTCTCTGGTTTCTAGAGTCATGTTTACTCCTGGGTGTGTGCTACCTTGTCTTCACACACACAGCAAAGCGGGGAAATGTGATTTTAATGATTAAACAGCGTGAATAATATAAAGTGGCATATTTCCCAGCGACGACGGGTGAGAGGTGACGTATTGATTAATTTGCTCCTCCGTAATTAGACTTTCCATGTGGCATTTCTAGCCCGGGATAATCATTACACTTACAGCTGTTTTAGACATGTTGGTTGTGGGGATCAAATCTAATCAAGTTTTATTTATTAAGCACATTTAAAAACGATTTTTGGTCGAGCCAAAGTGCTGCACATGTAATAAAAGCACACTACAATAACATGAGAAAGAAAAGACAAGAATTGACAACAGAAATATAAAGTCAAAACACAGGGAGGTGTCAGGTGTCA
>NW_011347046.1:0-3784 GCF_000735185.1 Notothenia coriiceps
GTATCCACTCGTTGTACCCCTGTTTTTTAAAGATTTGGGTATGGAGAAAAAGAGAGAGGGTTTTATTTTCTGACACTGCATGCTTAAGTTCCCCGACGCACCGGGGACACATATTTATGTATAAAAGACACACAAAACACAAAGTGCATTTTGCATGATAGGTCCCCTTTAAATTAATTGCAGTTTAATTATATACTTAATCTACAAAAGGCTTAATGTGTTGCTTTTTTTCATTAATTCTGAAGATGGGACAGATACATATTTAAAAGCCTTCATAACGTTTTTATCTGTAAGTATTTGCTCTTGTTGTTAGGGGTTCACTATGTGTATTTACAATTGATCACCATTATAAGAACTCTGAAGACAAAGGTTGAACCTAGCAGATCATTTATTAAGCTGCACTTTCATTTTCTGCTCTATCTTTCGGAATATTTGTTTATTGCATTTTTATTGAGTGAGATGCTTGTGAGTAATCACCAAATAGAAGAAGCCATTTTCTGAAGACTTTCCCTAAAGAGACCTTCAAACCCTGTGGGTGTATCAGACTTTATGACACAGACACAGTAAACATCCTGTGCTGGAAGGCAGTCTTTATGAAAGCGCTTGCGTTTTGTTGTGACAGTTTAACCTATGTGAACAGCGTGATGCAATAAGCCAACCTGCTTTATTGACTATGTGAATCACAGTCAGCCTTGATTCAGTGTAGCTACCAGCTAAACGCTACACGCTACGCGCTAATCTCAAGAGTATAACTTGATACAGGCGGAGCAGATCTCTCCAGCCTGCTCCAGGGATCGTTATCTGTGCAACACGATTGAATTATTTCTCCTCTCTCCTGCTCAGTCGGAGGAATTGAGTTACAGTGAACATAATGCACGGCAACAGACTGCCTGTGTGTCCTAGACCTGTGTCAAGAAAATAGCAGAAGAACACATAGCTAGATGCTAATTTAGCAACAAGTGAGGGCCTTGGAAGCAATTTACAGCAACACAACAAACCAAGCCAAGGAGAAGAAAAACATTCCCCATATTCTTTCAACAAAGACATTTTCACAATGGCTTCGAAAGTTAAGAGGATTGTGTGCAGCCTTATTGATTTTTTTGTAGCAGTGTCCGGGAGATGGCGCCGAGAAAATGAGGTCTGGCTCGAAGGTTTATGTCCTGCCACAGTTAGGAGGAAACGTGAGCCGAGGATTCAGCTGGCCTTTTATTGTAAATGTGCTCCCTCTAGATGGACTTAAAGTGTCTGTTGTCCTGGCTATAGGAAGGGAATTAAATATGAAGGGTATCAGTAAATGGGCAGGAAGACTCCAAACGAGTGCTTAGGGACAGTTTCCCATTATTGTCATCTATTATCTTGGACAGATAGTGATGTCGGCCACTGGCTCGTCGATTGCAATCCACTGCAGGTTGGTGGCAGGCAGACTTATGGGTTTATGTGAAAACAAAGTAGCACATTTAAATGGGAAAGGGATCATTTGGGCCGGCTTTCCAACACAATTAAATAGAAAACATTCATATTTAATGCAGGATGCGAGACAACACAACAGAACAGCACAACAGCGCTTCCAGTCCATGATTAAATAAACAGCTGATGTTAAGCATACTGTTAGTCTGTTACTTTACATATTTATTCTCTCGTCAGAGTACAACCCAGTGTCACGGCATTTCGTGTAATCGTCGCGAAATTAATTTAGTCTATTGATTCGTGTTCACCAACACGATTTTCGAATTTTTTTCCTGTCACACAGAATGATTTTAAAAGCAATGTATTTATATTGGTAGTATGTGTCGTGCCTGCACCACGTCTTTTTGTCCGGTCGGGTCTTGGAAGACCGAAAGCTGTGTGGTTCATAAAAACATTTTCTTATTCAATATCTTGCCCTAAGCCAGGGGTATCAAACTCAATTTCAACTCGGACCACATTAGCATCATGGTTGCACTCAAAGGGCCAGTTTTATATATAAGACTATATAAAAAGACATTTATGTATATTACGAAACAATGAATTATATTACATTATTGCCTCTGCATTGGATTATTATTGGATAGGGTAATAACTACTACGTCCATACTTGCTAACCCTCCCGATTTTCGCGGGAGACTCCCGATTTCATAGCCCTCTCTCGGTTTCCTCCCGGGGTCATATTTCTCCCGCATTTCTCCCGATTTCTGACAAAATCAGATTTACACATGACTGTTTCCACTCGGACTATATTACAGCTACACCATTGTTTGGTTTCCATGCTCACTCCTTTCCTGGTCCAGCCCACACATATGCTCCATCAAGAGGATGGTGCTACAGGCCGCAAGGCATTGCACTCAGAACTACAATAAGCATGTTAATGTTAATCTAATACAGCTCCGGCAATCCACTAGCACCCCCCTCCGCGCGGTGGTTTTGAAATGCTCCCGATTTCTGAGGTCTCAAGGTTGGCAAGTATGACTACGTCTGAAAGCAGAAGTCTAGGGTAAACAATTGCAAGTCTCTTCAGTGAGAATGTCACAAAATGATTTAAAAAGAAAAGCCAAATTCTGGAAAAAATTGTCAAAATCATAAAAAAGAAATGTGAAAATTTGAAAAAAAAAGTCAGATTCTGAGATGCATTGTGGGACATGCAATTTATGGGCAACGTGCTTCTGTAAATCGGCATGTAACCGTATATTAAACATATTATATTCTTTGAAAGCTCTTGTGGGCCACATAAAATTAAGTCACGAGCCAGATTTGGCCCCCGGGCCTTGAGTTTGACATCCCTGCCCTAAGCCTAACCCTAACCCTTTTATTCTAAATAGTATAATGTTTTTTTGCCATCCGCGAGGAAAAGAAATGTGGCTCAGAGCCTTAGAATACTGAAATCTGTATTTTTTTAAATCTATTTTTCCTTCTAATTTGTTATTATTTGGTGCAGGCACGAAACATACTACCCATATAAATGTATTGCTTCTAAAATCGTTCGATGTCAGAATGCTGAAATCAGTCTTTTTTTAAATCTCGTTTTTACTTCTAATTTGTTATTATTTACATTGCTTTTAAAATCAATGGGGAAATCGTGTTGGTGAACACGAATCAATAGATTAATTTCGTGACTATAACACGAAATGCCGTGAGACTGTGTTGCAGAGTAGGGACAATTTGGTAAAAAACAGAATTCAGATTAGTGTGAAGTCTAGCGCCATGAGTTTATGTTGCTGAAAAATACATTAAACTCACATATTCTAGTCAGGCATCCTCCACTTTAGCACCGTGTGATATGTTCCTGCAGTTTTCTTTCTGGATGTGTAGCCTGTTTCAGATACTAGCTTAGTTTTGGGCTCACCTCTGCGTAGCCGCTGTAAAACGCTGGTCTGTACACAGACAGTCACTCTGAATAATAGGCCTGCAAGCCATAAATGTCAGCCCTTTAAATCACACACAATCCAGCGCTGTGTCCCAGAGAGAGAATGCTTCATCACCGCTTAAACTACAGCCGCCCATTTATTATGTGTATGTTTATAAATCACTAAGGAGACCTCACATTCCTGAAGCCTGTAAAAAAAAGAGAAGAAGATTAGAGGAAGAGGAAGAACAGGAAAGGGGGACTGAAGTGAAGATGTGTGGGGAGAGAAGAGAGGTCAGAATGAGGAGCTACACTGTTTTATATTCTCACTATGAGATAAAGATATAAAGGGCTTATATATATTGTAAGAAAGGTTAATATAGTATATTTTAATATTGTTTTAATATTGTCTGCTTATCTGTATTATTGTGTTGCATTGTTGGAGAAGCCTGTGACCTAAGATTT
>NW_011347047.1:0-2456 GCF_000735185.1 Notothenia coriiceps
GTGTGTGTGTGAGTGTGTGTGTGTGTGTGTGTGTGTGTGTGTGTGTGTGTGTGTGTGTGTGTTTCGTTTTTGTAAATCAACTAATGCAAAGCTCAGAGAAAGGGATGGCGTGTGGCGCAGTGGGTTGTCCGTAGGTGTTGGGATCAGGGGGTCACAGGTTCAAACCCCACTGCAGGCAGCATGTCGTTGTGTCCCTGAGACACTTCACCCCAAAGTGCTCCTGTGGGGATTGTCCACAGTATTGAGTATGGAAGTCGCTTTGGATAAAAGCATCTAACAAGTGTCATGTCACATCATAAATCAAATGGAGCAAGGCTCTTATTTTGAAGGTGAGGTTGCAGCAGGCTGTGTGGGTTTTATTGTGGTGGGGCTGACAGGTGGAGCAAGCTGAGGAATGCAGCAGTCAGACACACACACACACACAGCCACACATACAGACACACACACACACACACACACACACACACACACACACTCAGAGATAACTCTTGAAGCAATGTTCAAAGTTAAAACCAGTACAAAGTATGTTAAACTCCATGGGAATATGTTATTAAGTCCAGAATGGATTCATTGTTAAACCCAGTATAAAAGATGCTAAAAACCAGTTTGAAACTATTAAACCAGCATACATCTCGCATCAAACCCATAATAAATCCAGTTTTGAACCCAGCATGAATCCAGAAGTAAAACTAGTACAAATTTGGTTTATTTCCAATTAACTCTGGGTGGAAATACTGGATGCACATTAGGTTTAAAACCAGATTGATTCTGTGTGTAATTACAGATTATTACTGAGTGTATACTGGCTTTAAAGCCATATTAATAATGGGTGTAATACTTTGTTAATACTTGGTTTGATAGCAGATAAGTACTGGATTTAATACCAGATGAATTGTGGGGTTATTTTAAAGCTTGATTCTTACTGGGTTGAAGCTGAGACTGATACTCTTATTGTGTTGTTCATGACTCCATTCAGACTCCATTTGATGCAGGAGGGACCATGTACGTCTCACTGGCTTTCATCTGGATATAAAGATATATTTATGTTGCTGGGATCTTTAGGACAGTTTTCATTCAATGACACGCTTGCTCACAGTGTTGCAATATAACGCATTGTAGTTCCTGCTCGTTGTTCAGCAGAGTCCTGTGAGTGCGGAGCTGCGTCTCAGACAGACAGTGAAGTGTCAGTTACTCTGAACTCTTGACTGAGTTATACACTTCAGTGTGAAGTAGAAACTGAAGCAGAACAACAAACAGAGAAGTGGGAAACAACAGAGCTTCCAGCTTCCCGTTTCACTATTTCAGTCTCAACCTGTGAACCTTAAACACACAGCGTTCAACACGTACATATATATCATAACACACCAGCAAAGCAAGCAGGCAGTGTTAATGTAACCATACTTAACCCAGTATACGCACAGCAAGTTCGCCAGTGTGAAAATCCTGGTGTTAGGGCTTTTCGGGGTAAAGTGTTGTGGTTTTGGTGTTACATTTAACATGATTAACACCGCCTGTTGTTAACACACTATATAGTACAGGGTTGGATCATGGTGTTAAACATGTTTAACGACGGATAGTGTGTTCTCTCAATCCGGGTACTTTTACGTGATGTGCGTGAAATTATTTAGATCTCCGCCATCTTTTTGATGCAATCACCAGTCTCGAGAGACCGCAGTCCGTGACGGTATAAGTTATCGCTACGTTTCATAATTTGTTCCCCAGATAGCTTACATTGATTTTGCTTGAAAATACAGTTGTGTGTGGTAGGTAGCGTAATAATTTTTTTGTTCCTAGCTTGCTAATAATATTTGATTGTCTGGTCATGACCAGGTGCAGGTGCATGGACCATACAGTCAATGCTTGCTTGCTAAACTGTCGAATTAGATATGGATGTCTAATTAACGTTAGATATGTAACATAAAATGTAATCATTACGGAGACCAATGTATTGCACGTGTCTATCGTTAGTTCGACAGCGAGCTAACAAGCTCTAGTGTCCGTAAAAAAGTTGTTCGATAATTGCCGCCTTTTCCTTTTCTAGCATGTTCTCCGTCAAGTCTCCGTCTAAGGGAAGCAGCCATCAGTCCGTCTTGCAGCAAGTGTCGAACGTGTGCCCTCGACAGACTGCAGTCAGTGAGTGACGATAAGTTATATAGATAACGTTACATTTAATTTAAATTGTTCCCCAGTTATCTAACATTACTTAATTTGAAAATAACGTTACAGTTGTGTGTGGTAGCTAATAATGTTTACTAGCTTGCTAAGAATATTTGTCTGTACTGGCCGTGCACCTGCTTGCTAAACGTTAGCTAGCTGGCTAGTTAGCTAGCCGGTTAGTTAGTTAACTGTCTAGCTGTCGAATTAGACACGGATGTCGAATTAGATAACATTAGCTATGTTACATAATATTATGTCATTACGAACACCAACGTATTGCACATGTCTTACGTTAGTTC
>NW_011347048.1:0-4260 GCF_000735185.1 Notothenia coriiceps
GAATGTTTTTAGAGAACGTTATCATACCTTTCAGAAGAACATTCTGGGAACCAAAATAAAACGTCCCGCTGAAAACGTTTTAAGAACAGTGGGGCATAATGTTCCAACAATGTTATCAAAAATATCTTAAGAAGGTTATCAAACACATCTTAAGAAGGTAATCACCAAACATTTCAATACTGTTATTAGAGAACGTTATCCTACCTTTCAGAAGAACATTCTGGGAACCAAAATAAAACGTCCCGCTGAAAACATTCCTAGAACAATGAATGGTAACAATCTCAGAATTTTTTGAGAACCAAAAATGTCTAGCTGTGAACTCACACATGCCACCGCAAACATGCAATATCTGCTTACAGCTTATCATGAATTACGTGCTTGTTTGTTTTTTTCAAAAGGAAAATATGGTGACATCAGACTTTTTAAAACATCCTTTTCAAACAAATGCAACAAGTTTGTTTTTTAAAGCGCTCTAGAAATAAATCTGACTTTGACCATGACCATGTTATATATATATATATATAATAATATAATATATAATATTTGCCATCACAGGAACGTTTTATAAAAAAAGAATAACCTTCAGAAAACATTTTCAGAATGTTGCTTGGAGAATGTTCTTCATTTGTTATTATGTAACATTGAGGGAGCGTTTTATAAAGAACATCTTTAATGTGTTGCCCCAACAAAGTCCAAAACACATCCTTAGAATGTTGCAGGAAAAACGTTCCACCTTTGTTAACATATCACATTAAAGGAACGTTTTATAAAAAAACTTTCTGTCATCTCAGGCCTTAATTACATCCTCAAAACATCCTCTGAATGTTGCAGTTAAAACGTTATGTCTTAGTTAACCTTAAACCTTATAGGAACATTATTTGAAATAAGAAACATCCTAAAAAGGTTATTTGAACATCAGATTAAAACGTTTCTTAAAAAAATTATTAGAACCTGTAGGTAACGTTAGCCAAAGTTGTGAGAACGTTCCCCGCTAGCTGGGACTGCTCTCGACATTGAAACATAACGGCAATGCCAGCGCAAAGCCCTTTTTCCATGTATCATGTGAGTGAAGCTTAATGGTCAAAAGTGTGGAACGCTGGACACTTCTCACACTCAACAACGGCCATTTTGCCTACGTAACAGAAGTTGCGGGACCAGACACACGACAAATTGAAGTAAAACATGTATTTTTTCATTTATTTAATACAGGCACCACCTACCCAGTGTCGAAAATAAGCCACCATGAATTTATTTTGAATAATTGAGACTTGATTGGCGTTCAAGGGGTCCTTTTATGCTTTTTGGAGGTTTCCCTCTACTGTGTGTTATAGGATTTTGTAAATGTAAATGGTTTGCAAAGTTTAAAATTCCAAAGTTGTTCTTGCACCCCTGCCCCCATGTTTACTCCCGTACCATAGTGGCAACACTATCAACACTCACACTTCTATTGGTTAGTGCTCCAAAACTGTTTGGAGCAAGTGTGTTTACATTTTTTAAATTATCAGTCTAATCTAAAATCAGCATACAAATGACTCACCATAGCAACAAATGAAAGGTGTAACGATTTATGAAGAGGATGAAAAGTCAGTGAGAGATAGATGGAGAGATTAAGTAAAAAAGGAAGTAAAAAGACACAAAAAGAAAGAAAGAAGGTGACACGAAGGAAACAAATGGAAAAACATGATGAAAAGTAATAGACGGGAAAGAGAAGGAGGATAAGATGGAGGATAGAAAGATAGAAGCACCCTCGTCCCCCTGCTATACATCCATCTCAGCTTGTGGAAATAAGGGCCTCCTTGTTGTCAGCTTGTTATTTCTTTCCCTCCTCCTCCCTCGCTCTCTCTCCCTCTGTTCTTCACTGCCACACACGCCCTCCGTCTTGTCGTCCGCCGGCGTTCTGTCATGTGTGAAGGTATCGATTTGCCAGCGTTTTAACCATCAAACTGCAGCTCCGCTTTTTAAACAATATCTGACGGACTGAGGGAGGGGGAGATGAAAGAGATTAGAGGAGAAGACAGATTTGGAGAAGGGGAGAAAGGATGAGTAGGGAAGAGGAGAGCAAAGAGAAGAAGGGATATGAAAATGAGACAACAAAATATGGGAGGATGGGAGGAAGAGAAGAGACAAGGGTAAGAGATGAATTGGAAAATGAATAAGGAATCAATAAGTTAGGAACATGTGCAGACTAAAAGGGAAAGAAAAGAGAACAAGGAAATAAGGGAGGAAGTTACCAATATAGGAGGTGAAAAAAACGTGAGGACTATATCAGGGAAAGACGAAGGTGGAGTAAGAAGAGAGAACAAAATGAAAAGGGAGACAAGGAAGTTAGGACAAGAGGAGATGGATGGGAAATAGGAGAAGAGGATGAGGGAGAAGCGGAGGTGGATAAGAAGGAAGGGCGTTTTGACGATGTGTCTTCGCAGAAAACGGGAGAGAGATATGAGAAAGGGAGAGGAAATGATTAAACAGAAGGATAGGAAATGGAGAAGAAATAATATTTATTCTCCATTTCCTATCCTTCTGAGAAAGAAGAAAGGTGAGTAAAATAACAGAGGATGAGAGCAAGGTAGGATGAAGGTGGAGTGAGAAGAGAGGAAAAGGTAAGGACACAAGTAAGGAAATAGGAAAAGGAAATTAGGAAGAAGCATTAGAAGGAAGGTGTATCCTTGCAGAACACAGGAGAGAGGAATGAGGGATTGAAAAAGAATGGAATAGTAAAGTGATGGAGGGAGAATATAGGAGAAGAGGAGGACATTTTAAGGAAATATATGGAAAAGGAAGTGAGGACACAAGATATTAGGACCCTTTATTGTAAGATAAGGAAGGAGAGAGTGAGAAGACTGGGGATGGATGGAGAGAAGGAGGAAAAGACAAAATGTATCCTTTGAAGCTCCATCACACTGGCTTCACTTCAGAGGAGACACAGTCATCACAGCAGAAAATAGAGGAATAGAGGATGAATAGAATGAGTCGGTTTGAAGAACAAAGGACAGACAGATGGACGGATGAGGGATAAAACCATTTAAAAGAAAATAGAGATGTAAGCATTAGAAGACTCAAAGAGACAGGCTGAGGAATTTAGAGAAAAAGAAAGAAGACATGAAAGCACTGAAAAAGAGAGAAAGATTCAGGAGAGGCGATTGAATCAGAATCAGACATCCTTACAGCAAGGCAAACAGTGAGCGAACATATCAAAGGGGCCATGTTCTGCTCACTTTCAGGTTCATATCTTGTATTTTGTTCCTCTACTGTGAAGCACCTCTTTTCACCCTCTGTCTGAAACCAGAGCCCAGTCTGCTCTGATTGGTTAGCTTGCTGGCTCTGTTGTGATGTCCCGACCCAAACACTTACAATGTGTGAAGCCAATAGAAACGCAAGTCCCGCATAGTGATGTCATTATGTTAGTGTGAGTGTATGGGAGAGAAACTCCCTCTGGAGGGAACTTGGGGATTTTAGCCTTTACAGACCATTTACATGCACAAAAACCTAAATAACACACTACAAATAAAGCACAATAGGGCCTCTTTAAATAAAGAGAAAAGCACACATTAGTAGAATATTAATAAAGACAAATACGTACACATCTATGGATAACATTTGTAGCAGCATTTTAAAAGTGAACATATGAAGGTGTTGAGATATTATTAGAATTTAAAACAAATGTATGATTTGCACATAACAGTAATTATTGCACAGTATGTTCCAAAAACTATCTATTTGCACATTGAAGGTGTAATGCACAAGGTTAGACTTAATAATATGCTATCCATTAAATCGCTTTTCCATCCATAAGTGTTATTTGATTATTAGGATTTTTCTCAACATTTTCAGCATTTCCACTTTTTTTTTTGGTGATAAATATAAATATGAACAAGAGAGAAAAGACCATGGGTGTTTTTCTAAAAGGGAGAAAAAGTGGTATTTGGATTATAAGAGGCCAGTAAAGGAAAGGACACAAGATAAAAAAATATGTTTAAAAGCCTCAAATAGCTGGAGGTTTTAAAAAAGCATAAAAAGAGAGATTGAAAGACAAGTATTTGAATATTGAGAAAGACTAAAACAGAGTGATAGAAAAGCGAGTGTTAGTCCTCTTTATGGATCGCTGTTTGTTCAACCAAAGTTTGGCAGCATTGATCTGCTGCCAGCACTGCATTTATCACTGTGTGCGTGTGTGTGTGTGTGTGTGTGTGTGTGTGTGTGTGTGTGTGTGTGTGTGTGTGTGTGTGTGTGTGTGTGTGTGTGTGTGTGTGTGTGTGTGTG
>NW_011347049.1:0-7740 GCF_000735185.1 Notothenia coriiceps
AATAAAGTAACATCTTATCTTATCTTAATAATATCTTCATATTAATAATAATAATAAATCATACAGTATGTGTCCGAAAGGGAGCAGGAGGAAGCAAACACAAAAATATACTGCATATTAAAGCAAACGATTGTAAAGGTAAAAGTATGAGCATAACAAATAAAGAAGTGTAATGTAAACATTTACATTATGATTATTTAATATATAAAGACTATATATTATTGAATTACAAGATTAGATATACTTTAGTTGATCTAAAATATTGATGTGTTCAGTGTTCAAATGCTCTTCAAAACACAACTGAAAGTCCATGAAACTTGTCTTTCTGTATTTGTGAATGAAGCGCCATCTCCTGGTTAAAACCTGAAATTGAAAATTTCGCCCTCTTGGAAAATAGTGGGAGGGTTTAACATTCCTCTATACTGGTCTTTGGCAGGTCGTAGGCAGGAAGATGTAAGCTGGAGTCCGAAATTCAGTGCTACATCTGTAAACCACTCAAAATTCTATAAAGGGGTGATCAGCAATCTTATATGTTCAAATGCTACTGTGGATGATAGCATAGGCCTTGAGGCAATCAAATGCCAAACACAATATTTATGATTGATGATAGTAGAAAATTGGCCAGAATTGACCCGAACACATGACAATAAAAAAGAAAGAGAGACATTATATTCATTGCCACGGAGGACCTCCTAAATCCCTGGGGGGGGGGGGGTTCCTTAGCCCCCACTTAGTGCCTCAATCATTGTAATGGAGACCCTTTCGCTTTTTCCCAACCAAGAAGTTCTGAGAGGTGGGGGGCAGGATATAGTCACTCAGACGCTGTCACCAGTAATGATTTATACTTTTTCTCCCCGGGGCAACCGCCACAACAATCCATCCATCCATCTTTTCCTCCACCCAGATCCCCATTCTAAAACCCCAGGCCTCCCCTCCCTTTGTCTGTCCATCCATCCCTTATGCGTAGGGAATGTATCCATGAATCCAGCTGATCCATCAATCAACCTATCCCATTTTCCTGCCTAATTGGAATAATCATTCATTGTAGTGGGCTATGCACTGGGGTTTTAGATTACTCTCATGTATTCTTAAATGTAAAATTACAGAGCGGCCTTAAATAATCAAACAACTGGAGAAAAGTGGTTATGCAAACTACTGTATTAAAGCCAGAGTGAACATGTTTCATGCTTGTTAAAAATACTGCCAATAAAGTCAAATAAAGTCCATTAATCCTCAGAGAGGCAGAATAATGAAGTAATAGGTTATTTGGCTGTCTTTTGGCAGAAGTTTAAATACTGGAGGAAGAATTAATGGAATGTTCAGTATTTATGTCTTAAAAAACAAAGAAAACCACCGATCATTTCAGAAATCACCAGTTGTTATCCCAACTAAAAAGCAATCTCAAATTAATTGAATACATTATTACCTTAACTTTAGCCCTTATGATCATGAAGAAAGCTTTGTTGAATATAACATCAACACATTTATATAATTGACCTGATAGTTCACACGACTCAAATATATCTGTTAGATAATCTGCTATGCTATGTAACATAAGTGATAATGAAATGGCAATGCTTAAAACCTGCTGTTACAGTGAGTAATTCTGAGGAAAACACAACATCTGAATGCATTAAACCAGCCAACTGTGTGTGTTATTGCTAAGGAATTTAACTTTCAATACGCTTTTTCTTCTTTCATAAATCATATTGTCCGACTACCATGTCGAAGATATTGACATGATAAGTACAGAGTATGAAACAAATGAAAATAATTGAATAAAGAGCTTAGGTAAAAAGGAAGATGCCATCATAGATTGATTTAGGATTATGCAAAATGTAAAATAGGTCTTAGTTAGCCCACGCATCATTCAGAACTCTAATCCATGCTTCCATCCTTAAGCCAGATGTCCATGCACCTCTCGATCCTGCTTTCTGTTCTCCTCTCAGTGAGAGCACAGTACCAGGGTCACTACCTGTTTCAGTTTGGTACCCACAGCGCAGCACCAGTGTCAATAACACTTTGCTGTTTGATTTCAGCGTGTTTGAAACCTGTCGGGAACAACACTTCTACATCCTCCTGTGTAAGGTAATATAAAACGAAGAGGATTAAAGAGGCAGTGAATGCAGAGTGAGAGTTGGGAAGAGAATCCAGCAGTCAGTAATGCTGACTGACACAGAGGGAGGGGAGCGGATGAATACAGAGAGCAGAAAGAGAGCATAGAGTTGTTCGACACAGAGAAGTAGAGTGTGCAAGAGTTTAAAGAGGGAGAGAGAGACAGAGGAGGGAGAGAGAGACAGACGAGGGCTCAGGCTGAGCTGACAGCTGTAATTGGAATCTAAATAGCAGAGAGTGACGTTGACTGACAGCAGCTTAAACCTCCCTGTGAAGCCCCGCCCTCCCAGGCTGCCGCACTTCCTCAGACGCACAGCGGCTTCATTTCATCCCAATGAAAACAGTATAGAAGAGAGACTACACACACATCTACACACACCTCCATGCTTTTACTCTCTGCCCTCACTCTTTGACCTGACCACCCCTATGGAACACAGAAAGAACGTTTTGTGCTCGGATAAAACGAGTCACCTTCCAGCAAGAACGACTTTTCACACCAACAAGCTAAACTTTCATCATTGCTTCCTGTTATCATGAAAGCAAATTGCAAACAAACACCAACACACTGCCCTGAATGCAAACAATATGTATATGAGACATTTTTTGGTATGTATTTTTGCCTGATTAAGTGTACGGAAGATGCGGGCCAAATTTCTTGACTCAAAGTGATTTTCTTTTTGAATTGGGAGAAAAAACATTATTTTTACCAACAATTCTGGGATCAAATTTTGAATTCTGTTTTTTATTCTCAGAATCCATAAAAAAAAAAAAGAATCCTTTTTGAAAAAAAGTTTTTATCATAATCACGACTTTTTTTAAGTAAGTTTTAACTTTTTTTACCAACAATTCTAGGATCAAAGTCAGAATTCGGATTTTCTTTTCTCAGAATGTTGTTTGATATCTCAGAAGTAAAAACATCAATCTTGGTCAGATCTCACTTTGTTGTACATGTGGACATAATCCTTTCCCCTAAAAACCTATGTTGTTTTAAAAAAGGTTTTGGCATAATTTGCAACTTTTGAGCTACTCATCCCTCACGCACACACACACACACACACGCACACACACGCACACGCACACACACGCACACACACACACACACACACACACACACACACACACACACTCCCCATGTTTCCTAAAATAGAAAGTGTTTTTGTAATTATGAAACCACCTAGATATGTGCTTCCATATGTTCATTAATTTCAGGCACGGTTTAAATGGTGCACCTAGAAAAATGTAGTTACTGTTGAGCGAATCCATCCTGGCTAAAGCTAGCAGCAGAAGCTATGGTAAACAGCACATTATCCAACTAACGTGGGTGTATAAAAAGGTGGCAAGTTGAATGTGTTCTGTTATTGGGGTAATAGAGGAAGACTATTGCCATGGCAACAGCATTAACACACATGCACACAAAAAGACATCATTGGATCTAATTAGCCCGAAAGCTAAAGTAGATGCTAACGCTGCTAATGGCTGGATGTGAGGGGAACAGACGTTTTGGAAATGGCAGAGCTTCATCTGGTTGATCCACCTCGTGTTATCTGTCCTCCCGTCCTCCTCGTTCACTCTCAGCGTAGGCCATCCACTGGGGTAAACACGGATGTTATGAAAGCATTTTGAAAAGACTTAAGAGCCAGAATATCAGTTGAGGATGTACGCTGACCTGTGCCAGCATACAGAGACGGCTATCACAGGAAGCAGCTTCAGTACATTAGCAGACCATTAGTACCTGAGAGACAGGAAAAACATATATTGTTCTAGTATAGACCGGATGTATATTTTGTAAGTCTGCTGTTAAAAAAACCTGATGCAACTTTTCTTAACATTTGTACCATACTGAGTATGTTGCAGTGTATGAAAGGCAGCTAATATGATGCAAAAAAATATGGCAGGCATGAAGAGTAGCGATACACGTCTAAACGTAAGGGTTTCCAATAAATGTTCCTAATGCACAACCAGCTCTTTTGGCTGATGATAAAGGGCGACTGTGGCTGTGAGGGAGTGCGGTCATCTTGTTGGTTCCATCCCAGCCCATGCAGTCAACATGTCGATGTATCCTTGGGCGATATACTTCACCCTGAGTAGCTCCCTGTGGCAAACGGTGTGTGAATGTTAGTTCCTAGAGCAAGGCACACTGCTCTGTATGAATGAGGTGTGAATGGGTGAATGACTTGTAGTATGTAAAGTGCTTTTAGGGGTCGAAAAGACTGAATAAAGCGCTATATAAGTACAATCCATTTACCCTGATATGGAAATTATATTAATTTGAAAAAAACGTAATTGCATGAATTTTAGTTTTTGGCCTCAAGGAGACATAGAAAAAATGTAAACCTGTAATCATTGTATGATTTCATCAGACATTTGTTTCCACTGTAAACAGCTGTTTGCTCAAATGGGGTTGAGAAAGTATGTGTGCTGAAAAATGTAACAGTTCAAAATTATTCCACTGAGCTTAAATAGGCCCTTTTTGGGGGTTTCCCTTTCCTGTAGTGCAGCGGTTTTCAAAGTGTGCCTCCCTCCACCTACCTGTGTGAGTGTGGGTTTTCCGCATTGACTTTGATCAAAAGCAAGTACCGGTCAAGGCTGCAGCCAGAGGATGATCTGCGTTTATTCCTGTCTACATTGCATCCCCGCATCATCCGCCTGTGCGCATCAAAGACGCAGACTCATTGTTCCCATAAAGTAGGGGTGAGTGTAATAAGGAGGCAAAGATGACGTTCAGTTTGTTGCCGGGAGCATATAAGGATTTATCCACGATGTTGAAAATGTAAAAAAACAAAGATAAAAAGGTTTAAAAAAGTTATTGTTTCATGTTTTAAGGAGGTGACGCTACTTAGCTAATCAAATCGGTGCAGTCAGTGAGCCAGCACAATAGATTCAAACACACACACACAGAGACGAGACAAGAAGAGAGAAACAGTCGTCGAGTCATTTCAAATGGCGTGCTCAAAAAAGAGAAAGGTAGACCGCGAAAACAGAGCATTTAATGACATGTGCTCTTGCTGGACCTCTTTGAAATGCAATTGCATTATAGCAACAACAACAATAATAATAATAATAGCAATAATAATTGGGAGGGGGGGCGCGGCTGTTCTTATGTTCTCTGAGGGGAGGCTCACCTTCCCACACTTTGAAAACCCCTGCATGTAGTGTGTTAAATAAACTTGTATGCATTTTAATAGTCTGCAAATGCTAAGATCCCAAAGTTCAAAGGGTCCCGGTTCCTCAAAGAAGCAACAATGCATTTGGCTTCTCATTTGTGTCAAATATCCTCTTTAATGCTGTTGCAAAACAGATGTTGATGAGTGAACTTTCATATTTAGGCACAGTGTTTTTTTAAGTAATTTTCCTATTGCAGTGTCTCTAGCCAACGCTGTATTCACTTAGATGACATCACACTATTTCAGGCCCATTACAATGGGCTTTAAGTGTGGCCAATTTCTTCTCACAGCTTGCGCCATATTTTCCTGTCGTGGAAAAATATGGCAGAAAGCTTCTTTGAGGACCCTCCATGTGCACCCTAGCAGCGGGAGGGGCTTCGCAGGATCCAACACTTCTGCAATCAACGCTGTGTTATGAATTATGTTGTCCAAACTGCTTCACCTCCGACATTTTCTTTCTTTAATCCCTCCAAAGAAAAGTAACATCGCTCATTTTCTTGGAACAGTCTTCATACAGTAATAACCATAATTAACATGCCATTGTTGGTTATTTAGGTTTGATTGCCATGGCAACGGATTCACCTAAACTGGCTGGAATAGGCAGTTCTCCAGAGCCCCATGCTGCCACACAGTAATCTGGGTGGAGGAGAGGAAGAAGAAAAGAGAAAGAGTGTCTGAAGAAAGGAGAGAGTCGGACACAGGCAGGGATAAAAGGGAAAAAGAAAGATAAAGTAAAAAAAGAAGGAGGGAGAGACAAAGAGGGGGCTCTATAGAAGGCAATGGGGGACAAGGAGAAGCACTGTTTGATTCTCTGGGATTTAAACTCGTTTTTTGCAAGCTCTATCCAAATCAGTCACATCAATCCCAAACACATTTTCAGTTATATACACCTTTGGAAAGAGGGGAGTTTAAACTTTACAGTGATACCGTTACTGATTTAGTTTTTATCAAATATTCCTCAAAGTTCAACAGTCAGGAATTTATTTAAGGAGATCCATCTATGGTAGGCTATATGCTAACTCATATTAAGCTGTTAAGAGGATGTGTTTTCTACTTGAATGAGGAATAGTTGGGCGTAAGAAGGTTTGTTCGTGAGTGTGTGTATTTCTTGAGGAAACACACACTGTAAAAACCTGTGCCATTAAAAACCTGTGCCATTAAATTGCTTCCTTTGCCGCTCGTTATCGTACCTTTCCAGGCTTCAACAACATTTTTGTATTCCAAGCCAACACTTTGTTTTTATAAATAATCAGATGAAAACCCCCAGTCTCAGACCCTGCCGTGTAACTATCATCATTCAAGATTCCAGGGAGATATACTGTAGATAGGGAGGGGGATTTCATAGAGAGGGGGATGGTTAGGGTTGGGTACCGGTATCGGCCAATACCGATCGAGTGGGCGGGGCCTATGGGGATCTTCCATTTCAACATGTCCTCCAACTCATACGACCATATGGGCCGATTGTTCAGGCCCTTATTACGACCAAATATGTTGTTTGTTCAAGCGCTTAATACGTCCTATAATCACGTTTTAAAGTGTTCGCCCTCTTGCTCCCGTTGAATGCTAACGTTACAGATGGTTGTTTATTCACAAATAACCCTCTCTGTAAAATCCTAAATTGTAGGATAGTTTGGCCATTAAAACGCTTTTTGATTAGATTTCTAGCGAGAAGTGTACTTTTAGAACTTTTAGAATCCACGTCCAGTCGATTTCTAGGATCTAGCCTATAGTTTGATAGATATTACGAAGATGATTTGAGGTATGCGGCAGCCTCCATGTGAAGTTACGGGTTGAAAACAGTATTTCCGGTCTCAACGTTTTCATAATAAAACCAATGATCAAATGATTTAACAACACGTTCTCACTCCCAACCCGTCACATGCTGACGGTCGGTCAGGGCCCCTCCCCGTCACTCTATTACGTACAGGGTACCCCTTGGAAGTCAGTTTTCAACGGGCAGGGCGTCCCATTGACTTGCATAGAGATCCCTGAACGTTGGTAATAGAGGAGTTGGGATGGCGGCGAAATGCTCTCCGCAGATCCATTCTCACAGCGTTTATCAACCTTTTTCTAACTCAATATCAAGCAACACTTATTGTTTTTACTTCTTTATTTTAATTGAATAATGTAGGACTTTTGCTGCCATGAGTTATGAGGAGAGTAGGGGCTCAGAATACTGAAATCTGTATTGTTTCATCGTTTTTTCCTTCAAATTTTGTATTATTTTCTAAACCACACACTGTTATTTACTCAATAATAACACACAATTATCCTTGTGTTTATTTGTTTGTTTGATTGTATAATGTCGGACTTTTGGAGTCCGTCAGGACCGAGGGTCGGAGCAGCTCATAGTAGTTGCTTTAGAGAATTTTACACCCGAAAGTAAGTATTCTCTCCGCTTCGCTTGACAAACCCTGTGACAGTCCTCAAGCTCTGTGATTGGATGTTTGAGTGTGCTCCG
>NW_011347050.1:0-7956 GCF_000735185.1 Notothenia coriiceps
GCCCCTAGGAGCACAGAAACCAGAACTCAGGAGAATATTTCTTAAATGTTAGTAATTGTATATCACCACCAAAAAAAAAGGTCTGAATGTTTAACACAATGTTTATTTCAGCACCACGGAAAGCAATAAAGCAGAAAATAAAGGTTTCACTGGATCACAGTATTAAACATGAATTTAAAGTATTATCAGTTAAATGAGCCTTGAAGTAAAAAAAAAACCCAGATGTTTCTTTTGGTTTAAAACTTTATTATAATTGATACAGAAAACATTTTTCAAATGGAAGTAGCTTATTATTATATTGTGATTTTGAGAAAGTTCTGATTAGTTGTTCAGCTCTTCATGTTAATATAAAAGAAAATATTAAGTCCTGTAAATGAAAGTGGAATAAATAATATATTTAATATTCAATCTGGAAACTCTTCCAGTACAATGTAACAAGGTACACATATTCCTAATATGTTTTAATACCTGTCCACAGTAATGCAACTACATCAATTAGTATGGCAAACTATGGTAAATACATACAGTAGGTAGCGGACACAGAGGGTCCAGTTTTGAGTCTTTCTTAACAGTCATGACTGAGACGTGATTCCTTTAAATTTGTTTACACAATACTTAAGGTCCCACGTTTCCAGATCTGTTAAACCATATCATTTAGATATAATACCAAGATAAATGTATTACTTTAACATTAAAGGGCCCATGTCATGCTTTTCTGGTTATTACCCGTCCCCTTGTGTGTTATGAAGGTTTTTATGCATGTAAACGGTCTGCAGAGTCACAAACCCTCAAAGCACACCCTGTAGTGAGTAAAACTCTAACACAGAGAAGACCTGTCTATGCTGCCCCAGAACGCCTTGTTGGAGATGTCTCTCGTTCCATTGTTTGCTTCCTGGGTTCTGTGACGTGTGAACACCCACATCAACAACAAATGACCGGATTGGCCCAAATGGACCAATCCTTGGAGCACCTCACACACCAGGATCCCTTGGCTAACTAACAGGGCGTCCCATTGACTTGCATAGAGCTCCCTGAACGCTGGTAATAGACGAGTTGGGATGGCGGAGAAATGCTCTCTGCAGACCCATTCTCACAGCGTTATAAACCTTTTTCTTACTCAATATCAAGCCACACTTATTGTTTTTACTTCGGCTGTGAGTGTTTGTGTGTGCTCAGGATGAGTTTCGCTGTGTCTCGCTGTATCACCGACCAGATCAGATTTATTATTTAATAAATAATAAAATAAAAAAATTCAATATCGCGATAAATATCGTACCGTGGACTTTTTCTCGCGATATTATTGTACCGTGAGTTTTTGGTATCGTTACATCCTTACTATTTTGTATTCGTTATAGTTATAAACTCATCAATGCATTACCGCAACCCACTGGTCTGGATTAAAAATAGACTTGAAATCAGTTAATTGTTTTAATATTTTTTGTAATCAGTGGACTTTTGTATCTGCTAATAAATGTTTGGATAGCATTTTATCATAATGGTGGTTCCGTTGTAGTATACAGTAAATGTGTGCTGCTATTCAGGTACTGTCTTGTATGCTGGACTGTGGTATAACTTACACATTTTAAGTTCAAGTATATGTCAATTTATAGTTTTCTAAATAATATTGTAAATGCATGAATTCATTTTGTTTCAGATCACCCTTGGCTTCCATTCAAGCTAGTATAGTACGAAGAGATGCAACAAATATTTAAAAGTATTTTTAGTTGGATTACACATATATGTTGTGTGTACGTAAAATAATAACTCAAAACAACTTTTTGGTGCGTGGACTTTATGTCGTCATACAACAGAACAGGGACCATTTTAATTGCACATTTGTATTATTATAAAATATTGCATTGAAACAGCTACACATATATAAATATATCACATCATACAACATCATAAATGTTTTTATATATACTACAAACACACGACTGGGCCTGGGTCTTATCTGTATTTCTCGGAGAGCACGGCTGCGAAAGCTGACAGGTACTTGTCCATCGCTGCGTGTGCAACCGCTGTGAAGTCATCGCGCATGTGACAGGACAGGGCGACGAGCATACAGTGGGACAAGAGCTGAAGACAAGGGAGAGGCTTGTTAGTCATGAAACAATCTAGTTGGGCCAAATCAATCAAGAAACAATCAAGGCAACATGTTTGGATATCAATAGAAGAGAAGTTTGTTCAGAGTTAAGTATAAATATAAACTATATGGAAAATACTTAAGCACTTCCCATTTTCAAGCACAGGAGTAACGGGGCAAAGAGTTGTAGTTTGATATGTACGGAAAATGTTTTAGTTTGGACTTTTTGTGGTTGTTACGTTGGGCTCCGAGCTAAATGTCACAGTATTAACCACAATTCTTTGAATATTTACAAAACAAACTATTGATTTGGCAGAGCAAAAATTATATATAGCGTATTAATCTATAAAAACAATCATTAGCTGCAGTCCTGTACAAAATGGTAAAAAAAAAATATCTCCACCAACTAAAGAAATCCAAAGCTATATCTTGCTTTCACACTAGTGCATGCGTAGTTATGTTATAGTGATATAATAAATAAAATATATCAGTTAGGTTAGGGTTAACCTAACTCTAACTCTAACCCTAACCTAACCCAACCCTTTCGTACTGACTACAATTGCATTTTACATTAAGTACATTTTCCTGATTGTACTTCCACAGCGAAATGTTTTGAAAATCAGTACTAAATGTACTTATGCTGAGGCTCTGAATACTTCCTCCATCACTGTTAATAAGCAACTGTTAATTAAATAAAGAACCATTCATTATTCTCAGTATAATTGATTAATAGCACTTTGTTGGAAAAATAGTGAATGTACTCCTTCAATATCAGAGTAGCACATGATAACAAAGGCCCTACGTAGCTGTGTACATGACAGGATGTATGATTACCAAGAAGAAGCTTGTTATGAGACACTGTGTTGAACATATGATAGCTATGTTCCAACGATTAACATGATGATTCAGCCTCTATGGAGATAGACATATGACTGTCATGTTTATTGCTTACGCAGGCCTTAGCTAATCTGAACTAAACATTAATAAACTGCTTTGAACCGGTATTCCTGCATCTTGTGACTGTGTATCTCCCTCTCTTGGATATCAGCATGTGAAGGACACTGTTCAGGAACTAGTTGATGCTCTGTATGTGATGACTACTTCCATTCTTGAGAGGATCATAAATACATGGATCCTGATTATTGAAGCTCAAGCCGGTGAGGAGTGATATTCTTCTAACACACAGGTACCTTGAAGTTGGTGGGGTCTATCCGGAGCTGGTAGGCGTGCATGATCTGCAGAGGAGTGAGGGTGACGGTCAGCTGGCTGATGTCTTTGGATCCCTCTGCGAGAGCCAGAACGATCTTCTTCCCGTGAGAGAGCAGGTGGGGCGAGCCACGGCTGATGTCCAAGTGGGAGAAGTAGGTCTTGCTTCCCGGGAAACAGGCAAACATCCTGAGGAGGGATTGGGAATGTTAGTGGTATTACAATAATTCACATTGTAGGCACCTTTTCTACCACTAGGGGTCTCTGAATCAAAACAATAGCAACATTGAGATTTTGGTTGGGTCCATTGACGTCATTAACGTTTGCATCTCCTGATAAGGATTACTTCTTTGTTCAATAATTCGTTAAATGCTCTCCGAAAAAAATGGAGTTAGTGATTAAAAATAATGAAAAACAATTAAATAGAGCAGGTTCAGGTTGTTGACCAAGTTGTTAGAAATCCCGCTAATCCAACATTTTCTTAGCGTGATTTTAAGGTTACTTAAGATCCAGACATCCTGACTAAAAACCTTTATTAGGATAAAACAAAAGGTTAAAAAACAAGCAAGATGGAAACAGTGTTTTGTTGAAGTATTACTTAAAACTGGAAGAAAGTAAATGAATGACAGCTTCTGACAGACAATACAACCTGACCATTGCTCAAAGGGGATATGACGCCATATCCGCTGACCGAATGGAACATACCATGAGTTTTGATTTAAAGATTTTACAGGTTTCTCTTGGTTTAAAATAAATGGAAAGCCTTTGATATTATATAAGAACTCAACTCAACAAAAAATAAAACAAAGGACTAGTCGTTTTCATACTATACAAAATCTTTTAGGCAAACAAATTCATATAATTTACCTCATGTTGTACATCAAGTATATTTTTTAAATCACTGAATATGGAACGGGGATTTTTTATTGCCAGCTTTTAAGACACTAATGATATGAGTGACCAGCAGTTATAATAATTATCATAGGCACTTAATATGATAATACTTTATGAAGCATTAGGAACATTTATGAATAACTTATTTGAATATTAATGAGTGCTTTGAACTATAAGCATGCAGGGCTTTGAGCAGACTATAACACCTTGTACACAAGTATGTTTATAATGGATTATAGACATTGGCATTATAGAAATGGCTACTGTAGAGGCAAACGTACTGTTATGTTTTACAAAATGGAGAAAACATTTCTTAGGAAGCCTTTACATTCATGAACACACACCAGACCTATGTGGAGGAGGGGTCCAGTTTTCCATGTTAGGTAACAATTATTTTACTACTCAGTTGATAAAATGACATGTATTTCCATTCAGTTCACACGCAGATTATATTTCGAAGTGTTAACCTACCTGAGAAGCGCATCTGCTCCAATTTCCTCAGCCACAGGAGTCAGACTTTCCCATATTTCTGCAATGAGCATTTTCTCTTTATTTGACAGCATCGCAGCCTATTGCATTGAACTTTACAAATATTCACTTTAGCTGAAAGTACAATGACTTTGCAGCGGAGCACTTCGGATTTAATAAACGTGCAACGATGGTGTGCGTAAAAGGCGTTAATCGACCATTGTATCGCCAATTTAACGACGTTACGGGAAGAAACGCAGAACCGGATAGAGAGTAAAAGTAAACAAATCCTTCTGTGGTTAAAGCTGAAGAGTGATGGTGAAGGTTTGTGTTGATCCTCTGCTCCGTGTTATCAGTGCAGACAGGCAGGGTGGGGACTGCTCTGCGCTATCAGCTGCTCCACATAATTCACTCTGGAGGTTTTTCTACCATAACATTAGTGTGGCTGCTAATCCACCCAAATGACCCCAGAAGTGGTTTTGTTTTGCTAAATCTCGCTAAAAAGATCAAATTTCACTTGTTTTGCATCAATCTTGATGCAGGGTACTAATTATATGTTAGAGTTTGGATTCCTAAAGCTTTCCTAAAGCTAGTCTACTGTCCCATCATTCAAGGGTGGTTTTCACTATAAGTAATTTTTCTTTTTTAGACGGACACTATAATTTACATTTTTTTTACTATGTTCAATCTGAATTTACTTTAAAAATAAAAACATCTATATTAATTCTGACACTTCTACATCCAACTCACAGATGTAACCTTGCTTTGAGAAAAAAGATTATTAATTTTCCCCTTTTAGAAGTGAAGATATGGTCATTTGTTCTGGGAATGTCATTTTCGAGCCTGAGACCTGAAAAACAGGCTTGGGGCTTAACAGGTTAAGGGGATTCAAACATGTTTAGCTGCTGTATCTTCTCTAGAGTGGTTTCTTTTTAATTATGAAAGTGAAAGTGAATAATAATAATTCAATTGTTTCCCAATGGAGAGCAAATGGCTTCCTGTTGGCCAACTTCCAACATGTCTTTCTATATTTCTTAAAGGGAGAGTTAAACAAGTAAATAGGGTCAAATGTAGAACTAAAAGATATCACTATGAAACTTTCCCCGTTGATTGTTTGCATTGAGGCACTTTTTGTATTACAAGAAATTACAATTTTGCAAAAGAGGCATTATCTATTCCTCACATTTGGTTAATTTAAGATTACTCATATGCATATTGAAAAAGTTAGTAAATTAAGCACCTGAATGTGATTTTTGGATGCTTTGCCTTTCCACTGAAACAAGACATGTTATGGAGAATAGCCCAAATCCTCTCCTTTACCAGGGTATTGCAATTCTATTCCTTGTATTGTCACCCCTTTTAAAGTGTCTTATTGCACCAGTTGACAAGACATTAACGCAGGGGTGGGGAACCTTTTTCCTCTCAAGGGCCATTTACATTTTTCCAACACCCTCCGAGGGCCGTACAAATGATTGACCTCTGCTTAAAAATACTAAAATCACTGCCCATTCATTTGGCCTTTCTTTCATGCTGTGCAAAGAAAAAGCAACCTCTCAATCCAGATATCTTACCATGACTCGTGCATGCATTCACGTGCACGGTTGTGGCATGACCACCAAAACAGAAAGATTTGGACACAAGATGCAAATGTAATTAGTTTCCTATCCAAGTGGACTGGTTGAAGAAAAAGCTTCTTATATTCGTTAGCATAGCTAGCTAACCAGATGCTAATAACAACAAAGTTATTGACTGTATGATCAGTATGACAGAAGAACAGATCGCCACTGGGCTTTCAACTAAAGACACAGCCACTCAGAAACTGCGGCATGTGTACGGCTCCTTATGGGTACTGACATTTTTGGAAGTGCCGGAGCGGTGTTATGGTGCTCTCCGTCAGAAATACACCCCTGTCAGACGAAACATATACCACGTGATGACACGTTAGGCTCGTGTTGTGTTCAAGGACCATGACCTTGCCAGGAAAAACAGGCACTCGCTTGTTTAATTTTTTTGCGGTCTAGATTTCTTTCATTTTTTTCTTTTTTTTTCTTTTTTTTGTGTTTATAAATTACCTCGAGGGCCGTACCAAATGGTCTCGCGGGCCGTATACGGTCCGGGGGCCGCAGGTTCCCCACCCCTGCATTAACGTATTAAATGAGTGAGTCAGGAGCCGTTTAGCTGTTATCTGCTGCACCATAAGCTGCTGGTCCAGGGCCAGGGGGCATGAGGCCTGCCTGCATCAGATACAGCAGCTTACATTACATTACATGTCACTTGTTAGATGCTTTTATCCAATGCGACTTACATACTCAATACTGTGGGCAATCCCCACAGGAGCAATTTGGGGTGAAGTGTCTTGCCCAGGGACACAACGACATGCGGACTGCAGTGGGGTTTGAAACTGTGCTCCCCTGATCCGAACACCAACGCACAACCCACTGCACCACACGCCTCCCTTTATATCTGCTATAGCACATCATTTGTCTTTTATTGCACATTTGAAGAGAAACCTTCATGCCCAAGATCCGTAAGGCAGACAGGGTCAATATGTTGGTGACAGGATTTATCCGTTTTAAATATCAATAAATCTGCCAAATATTTCCCAACACGTTTAGAGTTTAATCAGATTATCACGTACTAAATGCCACATAGTGAAGCTTTGAGTAAAGGCTTTAGGAGCCTTTTGGGTTTTTGGGGATCCAGGGCTGTTACCCAATGTTCCCCAATATTGATTCAGCATGGAACATTTTTGCACGTGGACTATTCAAAGACTAAATATAATGCCTTACAATCTAAAAGCTTTTATAGTACTGGAATTAATACAAATAAACGAGTTTGAAGACATGATTTTAAAAGATAAATGCAAAACTATATCAACAGAAAAGAAGAATCAATACATCTTCCTTTCATTCGATCAGCCCTGGTTATGAATATATCTAACTTTTTTTTGGACAGTTTCCTTGATTGTTTGCATTTCAAGCAGCTGCAGAAACCACAAATGGTGTTTTTCACGGGCAGAAAGTCATCTGAGGTCGTCTGGGCAATAAGGCAGGAGATAAGAAGGGGTGTTTGTGAAAGAGAAATTAGTCAGTGCCAGCGAAGTCGCCATATCACTTCCAGATAGCTCAGCAGTTAATATGGTGACCTTGCAAGACCCCCTTCCCCTCCTACATACGTACATGCAGCATTCTCGCTTTAACGCTCATAAGCAGAGGTGGGAAGTAGTGGAGTAAAATACTTTGTTACTGTACTTAAGTACATGTTTCTGGTATCAGTACTTTAATACTTATTTTCTGACGACT
>NW_011347051.1:0-7303 GCF_000735185.1 Notothenia coriiceps
AAAAAAATATATGAAGGCAAATTTCAAACTGTCCTCCACTCTAACTCTGACATCACGCACTCTGCCTTAACAAGCTGCGCAATGTTAAATTTCAAATGTTAAAAATGTGATGAATTATGGGAAGTATCTCTGGAATTATGAAAGTTATGAATGAGAAAAGTAATAGCCATCGATTCCCGACCGAGCTGAACGTTTTGATGTTTGAACGGAGTTTCTGCGATGTTCAATGCGGGAGAAGAAGCGCGACAAAATAAGTCGGCGGAATAATAAACTTTTCGTGCGTAGAAGAACAGTTGGAATGTTGTTAACAGCATTCCCACTAAATGAATATTTAATCTGAGAAAAAGGTAGGTGCAAATTTACAGAACTGTTCAAAGGGAATGTAGGAGTGCTGGGAGTAAATGCAACTCTATTGCAATAGAACGTAAAACTTATAGTAAAAGCGTTGCAAGGCCTTATTGTTCCTCTGACACTTTTTATACTTTCTCCACCATCTCCAAACTCCATAATAGTGGCATCACACAAAGTTTCATGGCTCCATATGTGCAATAACAGAAATACATTTCATTTTTACTGAAGAAAAACTCCTTTTGGGAAAACAGCATCCTTGGGAAAGTTTCATTTCCAGCTGATATTAGCTCATAAGTTAGAACTGTGGTCTGCTCGCTGTCTACGGATCTATAACTCCCGACTGTAATTCTGGCTCTTTCTTTCTCCGTGTCTGTGGGCATGATTGCTCTGTTACATTTCATACAGCAGCAGTGTGGTGTTTCACGAAGGAAAATAAATACATTGTGTTTCTGTGAAAAGATGTGTACTCTACGAAACTTCAGGGAACCCATTACCTTCCCATGTTGACGCGGGTTATATGGATCAGATATTGAAAAAAACAACAGTATTATCCATCTAATGCACTTTTTGCACCCCTATTACTACCCAACTCATCATTTTCTCTTCATTCTCCTTCCCCTTCCCCTCACCCACTACATCTCTCTATGTCTCTCCAGGGCCAGTATTGTCCAGAAGAAAGTCATTTATTTCCAGGATGAAGGCTCTCTCACGATCCCACTGTGTGAGAAAGGTAATGACAGCTGCCCATCATGTCCCCATTCTTCCATGATGGCTGCTTATCTTTTCATCTTTGACCGCCCATTATGGTTCCATTATCCCCTTGTTTTATCCCCTTTTTTTCCCTATTTCGGAACAAAACAGCTCCCAGTCTTTTATACCGTGTTAAAACAAATATGAGACGAGAAAAACTGTGAGGACAACGGATAATGGATCTCATGGGAGTCCATTTGGATGTTAAATATTCCTCTGTAATTCACCACAGAGCAGCAACATAGCTTTCATGTTACCTGTGATGTCACGCCAGATTTGGAAAGCTGTCTGCTGCTAAACGAAACACTTCTGAGACAGACCATTTTAGCTCTGATGCACACATTTATTGTACAGTAAAAAACAAATCCCAGACAAAGTGTTTGTCCAAACTTTATCTCAGGGGAATCTCACTTTAATAAAATCTTCCTCTCCTTGCAGAAATCTAATTTTCCGGGCTATTATGCAAGCCGATAAAGCCTCTCCATTTCAATTTGCTGTCAAGTGAGGCGCCTCCAATGTTTGACTCATCCTGCCATAACTTAAGTGTGGATTTCTTTTTTTATAATTTGGGGACTCATAAATATTCAAGCACTCTCCTTGACCTATCTTTCAAAAACATCGGGCCAGGCCAATTTTTGAATATTTATGAGACTGCGCCAAGGCTAATGTGTTATTTAAATAGAAGTTTATTCAGAGGAGGTAATTTGGTGACATTCTCCCTGGGTCCAAATTGAAGTCATTTATCAGGTAATGTATGCAGGTACGCATTAGCGTCAAAGCTTGCTCTGGCTGGTCTTTGTTTGTCTGTCTGCCCCTGAACTGTGTTTACTGTCATTATTTTTGCCTTGTGCATCTTGTCTGCTGTTAATATGAGTGTGTTGTCCTATCTTGTCTCCCTGTAGAGCGTGTGTTCGGTGAGGCCACAGAAACTCCGGCTATAGAATGCTGCGCCTGTGGAACAGCCAAGTACAGACTGACCTTCTTCGGCAACTGGTCAGAGAAAGTACATCCCAAAGACTACCCAAGTAAGTTCAAACCATAGTCAAAAAAGAGTCAGGACACAGCAATCAGAATTATAAGATGGGTTTTGTTTGAAAATCAATCAATCAATCAATCAATGTTTATTTATATAGCCCAATATCACAAATGTTACATTTGTCTCAGTGGACTTCAGAGTTTGTACAGAATATCAGTATGACAATACGGCACCCTCTGTCCTTAGACCCTCACATCGTACAAGGAAAAACTTCCAGAGAAAACCCACAGTTTAAAGGGGAAAATGGGAGAAACCTCAGGGAGAGCAACAGAGGAGGGATCCTTCTCCCAGGACGGACAGACGTGCAATAGATGCCGTGTGTAAATTGAAAAGATAATACATTTGGAACATAGGTAGTCCAAATGTTTGGAAATGCATGTGTCTATATTAAGAAGATGAATCCACGAGGATATCCATCCAGGACTTATGATCCAAGACCACAGCAACAGGCACAGCCACGACTCAAGATCCAGGACTCACGATCCAGGACACAGGACCGCAGCAACAGGATCCTCCATGACTCAGGATCCCGGCATAGATAGACAGTCTATCTATGCCGGGATCCTGAGTCATGGAGGATCCTGTTGCTGCGGTCCTGTGTCCTGGATCGTGAGTCCTGGATCTTGAGTCGTGGCTGTGCCTGTNCCCCTTGCCTGATAGGCTTTGGTGCTGGCTTCCCTCGCTTTTTGGCCATATCCAGTCTTGAAACACACTAACAGTCACATTTGTTATGCTCTATACAAAAATGCGTTAAAGAAAACTTCGATATTAAAACACTGATGTTTTTAAATCCATTTAATTATATATTAATAACCTTCAATTTAAATCGTTATTTTGAATGTATATGCTGACGGTAAAGATTTCGGTCTTGACCAGATTTTCCAGGTCAAAAAGGAGTGATTACAGGAAACCGTGGTGTAGAGACGGGGGGTATACTTACATTTTAATTTATTAATCTGAGTGATGCCTAAAATTGCCACTTTCAGGCACAGGATTGTCAATCAGCACAGCAGGCAACATCAGCACTGCATCATTATTCAAAAGGTAAAAAAGATGAGTCCAACCCAACTAAAATCCCATCTGGAGTGCAATAACCTTCATGAACCTTTTCAATCTGGTTTCCGTACTCGCCACAGCACAGAATCTGCCCTACTCAAGGTGACCAACGACATTCTCCTCTCTGCTGACTCTGGTTCCCTCTCATTTCTCATTCTCCTTGACCTAACAGCCGCATTTGACACGATCAACCATTCCATCCTCATCAACCGCCTCCAGTCTTCCATTGGCATAACCGGTACTGCCCTCTCCTGGTTTAAATCAGACATCAATTAATCTCCATTAACAACTCCAAATCCCCCACAGCCCCCGTCAATCACGGCGTCCCTCAGGGTTCTGTACTTGGTCCCCTTCTGTTCATCATCTACATCCTCTCAATTGGACAAATCCTCCTTCAACACCAACTCCAGTTCCACTGTTATGCTGATGACACACAGCTCTACCTCTCAACAAAATCAATTTCTCCAACCACACACTCCCAGCTCAGCAGCTGCCTCACTGACATTAAAATTTGGATGCAAAACAATTTTCTAAAACTTAACTGTGACAAATCGGAACTTATCTTACTTATTTTTTCTTATCTTACTCTCACATCATTCAAACAATCCCTCAAAACTCACCTTTTCACTCTTGCCTTCAACTCCTAATCAACTATCCCCTTGCCCTTATTCCTCCTAGCTTAGCACTTTCTACTTTTTTGTCGTTATTTTGTTTTACTTGCTTGTAAGCGCTTTGAGCACCAGGAAAAGCGCTTTATAAATGTAATGTATTATTATTATTATTATAATCGTTGGCCCAAACTCACTTACACACTCAACCCAAGATTTTTCTCTTACTATCGATGGCTCCATTGTCAACCCCTCCACTCACATCCGTAACCTTGGCATCATCCTCGACCCCACCCTCACTTTCCTCCCTCACGTCAACCAGGTCACAAAAAACGCATTCTTCCATTTAAAGAACATCGCCCGCATTAGACCCTCCCTCTCATCGACCGCTGCTGAAACTCTGATCCATGCCTTTATAACATCCCGACTGGATTACTGCAACAGCATACTTTTTGGATCACCTGCATTCACACAAAAAAAACTTCAATATGTCCAAAACTCAGCTGCCCGCTTGCTCACCTCCACCCGACGCTCCGACCACATCACCCCTATCCTCCATGACCTCCGCTGGCTCCCCATCAAACACCGCATTGACTTTAAAATATTACTTTTCACTTTCAAAGCCCTCAACAACCTTGCCCCCCATGTTCTGGAAATGGTTGGTAAAACTGGGAACTGGTTTCTTTTTTGTTTGGGAGGCAGACTACCTCTCCACATTTAAGAGCAGATTTAAGACTTTCCTTTTTGAAAAAGCTTATAAATAGGGCCAGCTTAGGCTTGCTTTGAACCAGCCCCTGGTTATGCTGCTATATAGGCTTAGACTGTCAGTATCAGGAGAGTTTTCCCTTTCACCTTTCACCTTTCTTCTCCTACTTATTTTTCTCTTTATGTTGTCCTGGATGTTTTGTGTGGATATGTGGATGTTTTTCCTTGCATGATGCGAGGATCTAAGGAGGGAGTGTGTTGTATTCTGTACTCATTGTAAAGCCACTTGAGACAAATGTGTACTTTTTTATATTGGGCAATATATACACATTTTGTTTGATATTTGACTGGTTGATTTATGAGAACAAAAAAACAAAGACTTTAAGAAAATTAAATACTTGAGAAAATTAGGCAATCATAAGGTAATATCTTAAGAATGCTATAGATCCAGAAATCAGTTCTATTGACTTTAGGAAACACTCCCTTCAAAGGCCTAAATCATAATTCCATTAAATACATGTACAGCTATAGCTCAGTATAGCGAGCAGCTTATTGATCACCTTTGGAGGTTTGATCGCCAGATCCTGACCACATATTAAGTGTCAATGAACATTTGGAGTTCCTATTGAGTGAAATGTGAGACATTCTCATGTCATTAGAAATATACAAATATTTCCGCCGGTTGATAAACTTTGAGTGATTACATTGGAAATGCACAACACAGTTTTGGCCGCCTCACTCTTGTCGAGAACCTACAGTAGAGGTATGTGTCCAAAGAACACTTTCAATTTGCAGAAAGTTTTAAGATTGGTATGAATCTCCGAAAATGCCAAATGGACGCTTTGTTTTTCCCGCTTATACACCAAATCCCTGCCAGAGTCAATTTTCCTTAATCTTCTAGTGTAATATGTGAGAAAGGTTCAGTTTATAGTTATAGTGTGTCAGCTGTCCTATAATTGATAACAAGCTTAGTATTTTATAAATTATAGTTTGTTTATTTGACTCATGATGAAGCTAATTCGAGAACATGCTGAGGTTGGGTTGTTGGGCAAGTAATGTAATTGGTCCATTATGAATGTATGCCTGTCCACAGTGTTACCCTGACTTAAAACTGAGTGTTAATTTTATATTTGTAAAGGTCTAGCTAAAGCACATTCTATAAATTGTATAGCAATATATCTGTCAATTCCTGTTGTCTCACAGTACACACTTTCTCATTTTAACCATCCTTTGAGTATTTGAAGAGACACTCCTCTTAGCTGTATCCTTTCATGCTTTCCAGTCAGGGGTATGTTCCATTTTTCTTTGCAAACACACACACTAAGCCAACAGCCTGTCCTTTCACGGTGTAATCTCGAGGATGCCTTCCTAAAATATCGAACCCCTAAAGGCATAGTTAACTCAGAAGAAGTCTGCTGATGGTTTAATAAGAAAGATAATGAGAGGGTGAGAGTATGAGGACATCCTGCGTTGCCATGTAAATGCTTTGCTGATGTGGAAATGAGAATTTCACTGTATTGCATTCATTGGTTGCTGTGTGTATGTGCGTTGGATTCGTTGGATTATTGCCTCAGCCTGTCATTAACCCCTCAGTATGTGATAATAGGCCCTGACAAATGGCAGGTTGGCATGAGCACATATAATGATGATACTGTATCTACATGCTGCATGCACTCATAATGGTTGGAGCCTTTCTGTGCATTCAATTTTTACCATTAACACATGGGGGTAAGAAAAACAGATGGAAAGACATGGAAATAGTGCTGTTACATCAGACATGAGTACCCGCAGAGGCTCCATCTGATACCCTACCTTCTGTCGAATCTGCTCTTCCATCTTGATGGGGGAGCCGAACTCAGCGACCTGACGGACGCCCTCGCTGGCGTAGCCCCCATACTCCCACAGCACGTAGCTTCTGGAGTGAGACGCACCAATCAGGGCCGACCAGTGGTTGGCTCGTCCTGGAAGACATTTGGGATATTTGAGTCAGAAGGGAGTGAATATCAGCTGATTGAATACGTAGATAGCTGGGTGCCTGAAGACTGTTTATCATATTTTCAAAGAAAGATGATAAACTGTTCTTTTCAGTTGGTTGGTCATCCTTTGCAACTAGTGGAGACAAGCAGAAGTCACTGCGCCTGAGCCAAGCCCAAAGGAAGTGAGCCGGACATTGAAGCAAATTTCTACAGTGGCCAAACAGTGGTTCTACAACTTCTGTGTCAGCCACTTGATGTCATTGGGCCAATAAGGGAAAGAGACATCAGTAAAACAGCAACAAAAAAAATCTGAGCAAAATCAACTACCCTATGGAAAACAAAAATAGTCATTTTTTTCTTTATCATTAAGTAAAATGCACTAACAGCCGAATCCATAGTGATTTCCCCTCTCTAACTTTAGCTTTAATTTTAGATCTTACTCACAACAAGAAACCCAATATGCCTCTTTTGGTATAATTGTTTGGTTTTAAGGTTTTTACCTTAAAGAACTCATTATACCCTTCTGTCCTACTAGGGCATTGCGTTCCAAGAATGCAGGGTTGTTGGTTGTTCCTAGAGTCTCTAAAAGTACAATGGGAGCCAGTGCCTTTTCTTATCAAGCTCCACTTTTGTGGAATCAGCTTCCAGCAGACACCCTATCCGTTTTTAAGAGTGCGCTTAAGACCTTCCTTTTTGATAAAGCTTATAGTTAGGGCTGATTAGATTCAGCCCCTAGTTTTGCTGCTATAGGCTTAGACTGTCGGGGGACATCTTACTTCTTCCTTCTCTCTGTCTGTACCTGTGTACTCTCATGTTCCGAT
>NW_011347052.1:0-1558 GCF_000735185.1 Notothenia coriiceps
TGTGTGAGAGTGAGTGTGTGTGTGTGTGTGTGTGTGTGTGTGTGTGTGTGTGTGTGTGTGTGTGTGTGTGTGTGTGTGTGTGTGTGTGTGTGTGTGTGTGTGTGTGTGTGTGTGTGTGTGTGTGTGTGTCTGTGTGTGTGTGTGTGTGTGTGTGTGTGTGTGTGTGTGTGTGTGTGTGTGTGTGTGTGTGTGTGTGTGTGTGTGTGTGTGTGTGTGTGTGTGTGTGTGTTTTGCTCTAATGAAAGCAGCGCTGTGTTTCTCCCAATCCTTTGAGGGGGGATCAGTCCAAGAAAGGAATCCAGGAATTAGTCAGATCCGCTCCTGACGGCCCAGAAAGGATTTAATTCAGAGCAGTGTTTATCTGACGGATTGATTTGTTCATTTAGAGTCCCAGAAGTGTCGAGTCATCTCCAATAAGCACGTTAAAACACAAATCATTGAAATGCAGATTTTATTTTATTTAACTTTTGCCCTGCAGAGCCAGGATGTATACGTTTTAAGAACACGCAGGCGACTGTTTAAGTGTCACAAAGTCATAATAAATTGCAGAAAAACTATGAAAAATACGATATATTGACATTTACTTAAGGCTCAGTAAGTTCCTAAAACATTTGGTGCCCAAGTTTTATCAAACAACCAAAAGGAAAGAGTGCAAACTTGCCGCTCCTCCCGTCTGGATATCTTTCCGCCTTCAGAACATAATATTTTATTTGATCTGTGACATAACATGCCACACACCAGAGAGCTGACATGTGTGTGAAAGGTTAAACATGTGCACACACTTTGTAAAGAGCAGGAAGGTTTTAGAGTGTGTGAGGCGAGCGGCAGATACATATTGACCGTCCTCGGCTCTCTTCTTTAAATCATGAATATTTCATACGTTCTGATCCCTTGAGGCGAGTCTATTTGTTTCCATCACTTATCTGTGATGGAAACGTCGCCTCTGACCGCCTGCGGCTCTGCACACGGCACTAACACACAGATATTAGGTTTAAAAAGCACTTATGATCTCTGGGAAAACTTGTGATAAAAAAGGAAGTGAAAGTATGGAGAAAACAAACTAAATAGAAATGAAAAAAGTCATGGTGCAGAATTTCTGCTTGAGTTGCATCAACATCCAGTATGATATAAGCATTGTTTCGATTATTATTTAAGTAATTAGTTTAACCCTTAAAATGTCAGAATGTAAAATAAATATTACGTTTAATTTTCTCATGATTGATTGTGTTTAATGTATTTTAATTGATCTTTTTGGGGATTTTTTTCTTGATCATGTGAATATATTTATTTTATTTAGATTTTTTTCAATTACATATCTTTGTTTTATTTCATTTTTGTTATTTAAGATGAATTTCTTATATTAATATAAATAAATAGATTTTTTTCATTCTCAAGTTTTCTGTATGATATTGATTAGAAAGGCGAGTCCGCACATTCTCATCGGCTTGAGTATGATGTGCACCAAACAATTGGAGCCACCAGGCTGATACATGGCAGTAAAACAGGAACTTTCTTTCACATTAGATTTTAATGTCCTCCGGTAGTCCCCCCCCCCCCC
>NW_011347053.1:0-3506 GCF_000735185.1 Notothenia coriiceps
AACACCCATCGCTCAAAAGTTCCTCCCGCCATCTTAACCCAATAGTAAACAATGCATCAGGTTTATTAATCTACCCGCACATTTTTTCTCTGGTGTCGAAATGTCTCGCGATATTTGTTAATTCTTAAAAAACAAAACACCATTTAATTTCGGTTTAAAATGTGTTTTGTAACTGCGTTACTGAGAATTGTAACGGGTAATATATTACCCAAATGTCATTAGTAATGCGTTACATTACTTCGTTACAGCAAAAAGTAATATATTACTGTAACTCCGTTACTTTTGTAACGCGTTACACCCAACACTGCTCATAATCCTCCTGTCGAAAATGAGCGCCACAAACAACCGCGTTTTTCGTCACAGACCCGGCATTGAAGGGCCGTCTCTTCACCTAGTATAAACGCACCCAGGACCGAAAGCTAGCTCCCGTCCTTTTCCTGTTAGGGAAACTGTGGACTCGATGTCCTGACAGGCTGGAATGTGTGCAACCTGCACAAACACAATACTTCACCATGATTACAAATGGTGAAATACAATGTAAAACTCCCGAAAAATACCAGCTCAATAAAACACAACCGCTCAAACCAACTACCAACTACTACCGCAAATTGGTCAGAGAGAAGGACTCCCCCATGTGACGTAATATGACGCGTTTGACGTATAACCTTAAAAAAAAGCAGTTTTTAGTAGCAGAGCTCAAAAAGGTTAAGCATAAATATAGGAAAAAAAAAACCTGCAAGTTGCTCTTTAAGTTACAGTCACTTATGTCTAGTCTTGTCATTGCACTTCCTGTTTTGCACTTTTTTTATTTGTCTTGAGTCGTTGCATTCGAGTCCAATTATGTTGTCACGTTTAACAGAATGTGTGTTATCAATCCTTCAGACACTTGAATGTAAAGTACAGTTTCATGTCCAATATAATTGATTGGATGACAATTTGACGTTTTACATAATACCAATTCTCTATTTAAGTAAACTTATTATTTTGAGTCACATCCTTTTCATTAGAATGCATGAGTAGTATGAGCAGGTTGGTATGTGTCATTCTCTAATCCTTCCTAATAATTGCATTACAGGTTGAATGTTATGTTACAAAACTTTAATTGAGCTAACTACAAAATATCAGGCACTTCAATGTCACTGGCACATGATCAACATTTTTCATAAACATGATAATACAGTCCTCACAGTGTTAGATCATATTACAAGTTTATTAAATACGTGTTCATGCTAGAACTAAATAGTATGCTTGAAATCCTAGAAGGTCTCAATAGCTTTACACACACAGCATATGTGAAAAAAAACATTTGACTGACAGGTTTAAAAATGTAAACAAATCTCTTCTGGAAAAAAAATCTGAATCTGACAACCAACAAAGTGATTCTCCAGTGGAGCCGTCTTGTACTTTTCCCATTCAGGTAAATTAATTAGCACTACACCTTGGTACAACCTGATCCTTCCATTATGCCACGCACATCCGCAAAAGGGAATTGAATCCTTTGTAAACATCAAACTAAGACCTCGCCGTCACAACAAGGACTCTCCTTGATGGCTGTCTCACAAACATAAGCTATCAAATGAGGCGGGTTGCTTGTTTGGGAGGGGGTAGGGGGGGGAGCTGGAAGGAGTGACTGGGATGAGGGCCAATTCTTCTTAGTGTCAGCGATAAAAATCCATCTGATTGAAATTGCAGGCCATTATGATAGAAGAGTTGGAGAGACGGAGGAGACAGAGAAGAGTGGCTGCACAATTGCTGAGGTGCTCCTTTTCTTTTCATTTTCAGATGAAAGCTAATTACGCGGTGTGGCGAGAAGACGGGGCGGCGGGCCGGTGCAGGAAACGGAGAGCGAGGCTGGTTAATTGGGGTGTGTGATTACACAGGGCTGTAGTTAGAGGGAATTAGGCAACAACACACTCTGCAGCACAGCTCATCATGGGGAGAGAGTGAAAGGAGCGGGGGATAACGCTGATATCCTCTCATGGAGACCCTCTGAGGCCTCCACACTGAAATCTGACTCTTGGATTTAAAGGAAAACCACAAGTATTTACCTTTTCAGTTTTGTTTTCTGCACACCACTTCTTTGAGTTCACTTTAAAAAACTTGGCCAATTCTATTACATCTATTCCACATGCCATAAGACTATTTGACATGCACCTGAACCTTTTAAAGAACATCCATAAACATTCATCTGTTTGCATTTTGCTCCTTATTTATCTAATATATCTCCAGTTACTTGTTTATATCGTCTCTTCTTGCACTGTTTCTATTTTATTTGTATCCACTTGCACATCTCCGAACATTCTGTTGCACTTTTGTTATCTGTTTTATTTGTTCAATATATGTTGCACTGTTGGAGGAGCCTATGACTTAAGTTTTTCGTGTGTTCATTCCTCATATGTGCAAATGACAACAAAGCCTTGAAACTTGAACATCTTTTGTTTGCTTTTTTATTGCCTAAACACTTCCGTACAAGAGAGTAAAAGTGGATATCTAAATCGGGTTTTACCTCTGCTTTCCCAGATTTGTTGTTTGGAACATACTTTTTTGGAGTCCTTAGTGCATCCAGAAAGAACTATATTTATTTGAACTTACAGCAGTTGTCTGCTTACCAACCTAAGAGGAGCAACGGGGGAACGGACACCTTCCTCAAGGCTGTGTTTATGCACATTTCCCACCAATTCCAAACCATCAACCTTCCACTTTGCTCATGTTGAAGTTTCACAGAGCATTGAGCCCCATCAAAGGGAACATTTGTATCGTTAGCCTGACCTAACCGCACCTTCAATCTCATGTGGTCAAATCAGCCGTAGTGGATCCTTTTCTCACTATGAGCGCTATCGATGACACTTCAACGACCTGCACTCTAAATTACCCAACATGCTAGATGGTCTTTATTGATCAGCATGTTATTTAAAGTGTCTCCCAGCCTCACAGATGTAGAGCCTTTCACCTTTTATGTTGAAGAACAAAAGGGGGCGGCCATGAAAAGGCGCTGGAAGGGTGAGTTAAGAGCTGTTTCCCTTCTGTTACAAAACTAAAGGGAGCATTCGACTGGGTGTCATCGGTTATAAGTTCTGCCAAAGACAAGAGGAGGTATTGTAACACCGAGAACATCCACCTTCCTGCGTCATTATCTCTTAGTTTCAATAGGTCGCTGGCATCACTCAACTCTGCTCAATACACGAGAACATACTAAGCTAAGCTAGGAGACCTTTAATGTTTGTGAGTACAAAAGTCTTAAGGTGTTACTTTTCAGTTTTTACCAAAGATCTCCAGCATCTCTTAGACTTAGAGTTGTATATCATCCAAAATCCTCCAAAATGGCATCCAGATGATGATGTTAAAGTCCCCCTATTATACTGTTTTTCATCAATATATTATAGGTCTCAGATATATACAAAACATGTCTCTGAAGTGTTTGTCTGAAACACCAAACAGATCATTGCAGCATTACCCATAATCCCCTCTGTTTCAGTCCTGTTTCCAAAGTGCTGATTCTCTGTCTG
>NW_011347054.1:0-1546 GCF_000735185.1 Notothenia coriiceps
TCCTCAGTATTTAGAGCCACTTGTCCTCAGTACTTAGAGCCTCTTGTCCTCAGTATTTAGAGCCTCTTGTCCTCAGTTTTTAGAGTCCCTTGTCCTCAGTACTTAGAGCCACATGTCCTCAGTACTTAGAGCCACTTGTCCTCAGTATTTGGAGCTGATCCTTGTTGTGTTTTTGTTTGAAGGCGTCCTGGAGGAGGCTGAGTTTTACAACATCACGCCGCTCATCAAACTGATCAAGGAGAGGATCCTGGAGAGAGACTCCAAGTCCACGCAGGTAAACAACTCCTGTCAATGTGTCCATTTAGCGAAAATGAAGGCTATTAAAAAGTATTAAACAGCATTTTCCAAGGTATTACATTTTGTAGCTTGTTTTCAATAAGTATATGAATTGTCCAAAGAGGTTGTATTCTACAGTCTGCCTGAATGTAATCATTGCGTAGGTGTGTAGTGTGATTCTGTGTAGTTTATTTATGGCATCCCGTTGGGTTAGACGTCATCTGAACAGGACGTCGCACGCTCACTGCTCGATAGCGCGGAGGTCCGTTTACGCCGGTTGTTAAACAACATCATTATGGGGAAACGCAAGTTTCCCGTCCAAATGCGTCCAAATGGTTGGAAGATAAGGAGGAAGGGCCATCAATACTGTATATAGTCAATGTGAGGTAAAGTGTGTCGCCAAGGTAACCGGTTAAAACTTCAAGTGGCGATGAGGTCTTAAAATGTATGAAATGGTTTTACATTTGACTTCAGGATTCCTGCATATACCCTGATGTAGTGCACGATATTAAAAGGAACATTAATAGCTTTCTCTATCCTTCTTTACCACTGCCCATGGATGAAGATATTAATAGAGCTCTCTTTGTACTTTGCCCTTAGCTGCTCTACAGTAGGCAAATTGTGTAGAAATGTAAGTGTATACATCAGCGTTTAAAAAGAAAAACAATCAAAAGAGATGTGACAAATATCATCAAAGCAGTATCCGTTAGCGTTAGTTCCTCCTCACGCCGGTGTTTTATCTCTCGCAACAGTGGTTGGTCTGTATTTTAAAATAGCTCCTCTGTTAATTAACTCACTCTCTCTTCCCCGCGGGCAGCTAGCCAGTGTGCGCTAAGAGGCTGCTTAGAGAAGGTGTGCACGTGCTCTGTGAGGTGATTGAGAAATGTGGAAACCTGTAGGACACGTATGAGCGACACTGGTTATTTAAAAGATGTCTATGTACCTAATTAGGCGGATTTCCTCTGAAGAGTTCTCGATGAGCCCCATCTAAAATCACTCACTCAGTCAAACAGCTTATCCTCATGGCAGTCTGTACACTTAGAAAGTACTGGAGCTCACATCAGTATGCTGGATGTTTCCACACATTCAGTCATTCAAACTTTTACCATTTAATGATTCTTATATAAGTACATTTTCTATGTGCTTAGAGCAACATTCAAGCTTAATATTGATAGTCACGTTTTCGTCTCTAAACAAATCAACCAGACTTGTTAGAATTAGGAGAATTAGGAGGGATGAACCCCTCTTTAATGGTCTCACATGCAGAGCA
>NW_011347055.1:0-1882 GCF_000735185.1 Notothenia coriiceps
AGGCTGACAGGCAGGTAGGCCATCCAGTTATTTTATCCAGGCCGGCTCAAATGATTAGTCGTGCTTTTTACAGCACTACGGCTTCCACAGATGACATTTTTTTATGGATTTTTTTGTCAAAGCACTTAAGATATTCATTGCTATCGGGATGTTAAGAGCATTCCATGGAATATAACAAAAAGTGTATCTCGAGCCGGTTTCTCAAACTTACCTACCCCACCTTTAGGTAATTATTTATTATTCTAGTGGAATAAGTGTGATAAAGCACCCCTTTATTGTTAACTTACCTGTGAAAGACATGTTAGTGAACTACTGAAAACCACAATTAAATATCTCTTCATGCAAAAAGGTCACGCTGTTTTTTCATTCAATTAAAAGTCACATGCAGAAACATTGGCTTTAAAAGAGTATATATATATATGGCAGCAGTAGATATAAGACACTTCAACTTAAACTAATAAAAGTTATTTCCTATTGTGCAGTCTTTAATAATTTAACCAATATGTCATTATAGTTGCTGCAGTAGCACAGAGATTCTTATTTTGACAACTATTGTGGAGAGAAACGCATTCAAGCAGACCATTAATTCACACTGGAATTAAGAAACCAGAGCCTTGTTCTATTTACCTCAATTTTTACAATTGTACAAAATGTTGCTATGTTGTTGCTATGTTGTTGTCTGTTTCACTGTAGAAAAGAGCAATGGGGTTGCTGATGCATGGAGTCTCCATGGTGTAGTAGTAAAGCAGCAGTATGATTTATAGCTCTCTATTAAATATCTGATATTGCCCATAAGCGAGGCTGTTTCTCAAAGCGTTCCAGGTTGTTCCACACCAGGGAGTTCTAATATACTTTATCAACAGTTTCCTGGCATTTGCTCATTTTAAATGTATGAGGTACCGTAACATACTGTCACATGTAATGTTATCCTGCATGCTTCCTCTGCAGTCCCAGCATTGATTATCTCTGGTGGCTATGGCAACGCCAGGAAGAAAAGAGACATCCCTGACAGCAGTGACATCACAGGGTAACACGACCAGAGAGACTTTTACAATTTGATATGTTCTCATGTGTCGTCAACATGTATGTATTCAGAGTTCTGTCTGTGTGTGTGTGTGTGTGTGTGTGTGTGTGTGTGTGTGTGTGTGTGTGTGTGTGTGTGTGTGTGTGTGTGTGTGTGTGTGTGTGTGTGTGTGTGTGTGTGAAGGTATGTGTGTATGTGTGTGTTTGTGTCTCTCTGTGTGTCTGTGTGTGTGTGTGTGTGTGTGTGTGTGTGTGTGTGTGTGTGTGTGTGTGTGTGTGTGTGTGTGTGTGTGTGTAAAATAGGTATTGTGTCCAGTTTCAGTTGACCTCTCTGACTAAAGGGTGCCAGCAGAGCTCGGGCCCGCACACTCAGTGGATGCAGCACCTGAGGGAGGGGCACCGTGTGTGTGTCGAGTGCCAGCCGCCCGCTCTCTCTGCTGGACAGACACACTGTGCCGGAGATGGAGAGGAAGACGACGGGGGAAGGTAAGAATGGATTAGATTACTAAAATGTTTCTTCGATGAAAGCATTGCTTTCTCCATGATTACAAATGGAGAAAAAGAGCAGAAGTTATTCTTCTTTGAATTCACACATTCAAGCCTTTGTTGTTCTGGAAATGTTAATGACCAGAAGAGAAAGATAAAGTGTCTCTGCCAAGGTGTCATCCAACCATGAAATGAGCTTGAATTTAATTTGGCTAGTTAGTAAAGATACTGAGTGTTGGACAAAACTTCACTATTAAAGGTCACCTTTCCTTATCACCAAAGGCAAATTGGCAAAAAAAAAATAATTAGAGCGCAGTTGCTGCTGTTATTTTTCACATTATAAAAGCTTCACCTGCCATTAGCTAATCAATTT
>NW_011347056.1:0-260 GCF_000735185.1 Notothenia coriiceps
CCATACCTATATAAGGCATATTTATACTTTTTATTTTTCTAAATACCAAACAGATCATGCATTTTAGCCATTTCTAATTTCTCTCAATTTAACACTGTCTTTGCATCATGGGCTGATTCTGTGAGAACAGCACCATCTACAGGCCTGGCATATGTACTACATCGTCTCCAGCGCTTTGGAACGGCAATGTCCGTGGCTGTCTCCTCCTGATTGGTGGAGTTGGCCCAATAGCCGTAGCGCCACTTCTGTGACGTCATAGA
>NW_011347057.1:0-4538 GCF_000735185.1 Notothenia coriiceps
GTAAGGCTGTGGGGAAAGGGGCGGAGAGTGGACATACTAAGGCCTCTGTGTGCATGTGTTGGGGAGTCTCATCATCCAGCTCCTCTCCCGCCCTCGGACTCTGACCTCTTTGTAGGATTCATATTAAAAACTCTGGCCCTGTGAAGATGACCCCCCGAGACTAATCCTGTGACCTCCAGCGCATTAAAGTGACCGTTAGTGGACATGGCAAGGACAGTCTGTCGTTTTGGACTCCCAGCGGAAGCATCGGTGGTGTGTGCGTGTGGTCAGTGTTTGTGAGCGAGAGCAAGGTGGGGTGCGGGGTCTGTTTGTCATGGGGGGGGGGGGGGTTGAATGTAGGTGAAGCCTGATGTGAGTGAAGGGGAAGGTTTGGGACGTGGTAAATGTATTATAATAATCCAGCAGTTCCAATGTGTCAGCATTATATGTTTGTTGTCTGCTTGATGTATAATGACGACACACACCTTTAAATTAAGAACTTTGCACATAAATGCTTAACCCTCATGTGTGTGCGTTACTCCTCCTTACTTTGGTGTCCTTGATCAAAAGTGACTAGTCTGTTTTAACTGCTCTTACATTAACACAAAAAACATGAATCATCACCACATTTGATTAAACACCTTTTTAAACGTTAAACACTGTGTCAGAATACCTGATTATTTGAATAACTCCATAAAATTGATTTCAAAATTAAAATGTTGTAGATTTGGTTGTGTAGCGTACTATCTGATGATCTAGAGTTACCCACTCATTTCCTATGGCAGTTATTTTTGATCGTGCACATCATAGGTGTTACAAAGTTGACTAAACCACTAAAAATTCTATTAAAGTGGTGATAGAAATAGCAATCAAATGTAAAACACCATATTTATGATTGATGAAAGTAGTAAACCGGTCAGATGATCCGAACACACGAGGGTTGAAAAAGAGAACTCTGCACATAAACGCTTAAACTCAGTTTATCAAAGCAGAGTTTTCAGAACTTCCTACTGAGTCAACCATAAATGTGACTTTCCAGCATGCAACAGCAATCGGGGAAAAACAACAACAACCTCACTATCTGGAGAATCAAACAATCTTAGTCGGTAGCTTACAGGCTTTTAAAAAAATGCTCAGATCTGAGGGAATCCTTTATAGCTTCCGGAGACTGTCACCAGCCAGCCATTTGGTCGGTAATGTTCAATGACAGCTCAAAGCACCGACTTGTTGTCTCTGGGACCTGTGGACATCTTCTGAGGCTATCCGAGGCCACTTTATGTGGTGATAAAAAAAGGGCCTAATAAAGCCTGCTCACCAGCGGCAGATCCTCCCAACGCAGCAGTCCTTGTTAATCACAGCAAACAGTTGGAGACCCTTTCAAAGGGGATTATATCAGGGTCAGGAGCATTTGGACCTTAATTACCCTTGACATAATGTTTGACCATTCTGTTACCACCGGGGAGGGCAACACTTATTAAGGGGACATGGGCCTAGGGGTCACCAGGGTTACTCGGGTCAACAGTGCAAGCACAGCCCTATCCCAACCCCCCGCACCAGCAAGCTTCTTCCACATTTTGTCAAACTACGGAGCCTCCCTCCAGTAACAGCCCTGAGCCAGGAGACGGATCTGGTGAGTTTAGGAGCTGGAAGATGTAGGCAGGGATGTTTGTAGTTTTATATACATTGAAAACCATCAGCTTTGGACAGCAGGGCCGAGCCATGCCGTGCAGACACATGCTTTGGGGGAACTGCTCCCAAAGGGTCAGAGGTCGCTGGTTCTAATCCTAAAACTAGCAGGATACATCTGCACTTGAGAACAATGCATATTAATTTCATACATGTGGACATTTTTTAAATACAACCGAAGACACTTCTTTTTAGATTTTTATTTTGCGACAGCCCCCCCCCTTAAAAATCTATACGTTTATTATTGATTTTTTGATTTAGATTTTATAGGTTTTTATCGGCATTCCCTCTTAAGTGGTTTTTTATTTTGTATTTTGATTATTATTTGTTTTATTTTGATTATTTTATTTGTTTTTTATTCTTTGATTTATTCATTTATTTTATAGGTTTTTCATATTTTAACTTATTTATTCATTGTGTCCTTTTGTATTCCTTTATTTGACAGAGGGCTCATTATTTATTTTATAGTATTGCATTTGTGTTATCATATCTTTCCTCTCCGTTTGCCCCTTGAATTGTTATATTGTGTTGTTATGCTGCATGTGTGTAAAAAGGTTTTAACATATGACCTGAAGGGAATTTCATGTTCTTTATTTAAATGTGTATGGTGTGCCATGTTGTTAAAGCACTTGGTGTATGAAGAGTGCTATACAAACAAAGCTTTATTATTATTTTCCTGATCACAAGGAACCAAGCTTCAATCTGACTTCAGTGAACAGAAAATACATGTGTTGACTTCTCAGGTCACCAAGGGCCTCACTTGATACATATTCCGCAGACTAAATGTTCTGATAGTGTGAAGTGAATCTGCTATAGGGTCCTTGTTAGAGAACTTTGTCTAGGAGATTCCGCTTCACTGTCCCCTTACATAATCCTCCCAGCCGGTCATCACAATGTATTAGAAAGGCTGCATTAAGAGTCAGTAGACAACATTGACTGTTAACATTTAACTTAGTGTCAAATTATTTTATGATGATGTAGTGTACACTGTGCCACTCTCCCCGCTGTGCTACACTTAGTAAGAGAACATGTATACGTCTTGTTAAGTTGGGTCAGCAGGATGTCATTTATTTACAAAACATATGTCTGCACAGAGTCTACACACCAACAAGTGTGCAAACTGTTGATGTGTGATACTTGTAATTCAAAGAGCTGATTTGTTTCAGACAGTGGCTGGCTAATTACCCCTTCCTGTGAAGGAAGTCAAACAATGAAACCATTTCCATCAGTAATCAATAAGACATGTTCCTTATAATGCATTCAGTGCACAGCCTCGCACAGGGCGGAGTGAGAGGTGGGATGCAATCAACAGATGGGAAAGCATTAGCCCCAACCCCCTTCCACACCCAGAAAACAGAGTTTCCTCTCTGATCACTGGTCTGTATCAGACACCTTCATTTTGGCCCCTATTCAGATATTCAAATGTCTTACCTAGCCGTACCTAGCTTACAAGTGTGTAAAGTACAACTCAGTGTAATCACCGATGATGCAAAAGACTCTCAGCTCTCACTCTAATATCTCCAGACACACAATAGATAACACAGAAAACAGAATTAAGCTTGTGTCCTGTATCTCTTACACGTGTGACTTTACAGCATGGACACATGAGCAGATGCAGAGGAACGAGAGGATACATGGAATCAGTCACAACATCCAGTCTGTGGGCGGCTGCAGACTGCATTCTGTCTGCAGAACACACTGTTGAGGCTGTACAAGGGCGTGGAATCAAATGCACGATGTAGAGACAAACAAAGTATCAAAATAAAGTGTTTTATTGTAGACAGGTCATAACACACTGAATACATAAAGCAACAAAACAAACACTCAAACTGTCTAACCTATACTATCAAAAAACTACTTACTTAATCTAACTCTATGGACGATAACTCTATGGCAATGACAAAATGATCTTACGCTGGAAGGCTTGGAAAACACAAGACAATCTGGCAACGAGACAGGGGAAGACGAGAACTATATATACTAGACAGACAACACCAGGGGAAGACAATTTAGACAATCACAACAGCGGGAAAACAGACAAGGCAGGAAACGTACTTTAGACACATGAGGGTAGACAAGACAATCAAAAATAAAACAGGAACCTATCTAAACACAGAACATAAAACCTAAACTAGGGAAGAATCTTTAGCAGAGCCGTCTACGCACAACAGTACCCTCCCCTCTAGGGACGACACCTGACGGCCCTGGGACCTCCGGATGACACCTGTAGTAGTCCTCGATTAAGTCTTTGCCCACGATAAAACTGGACGGGACCCAGGACCGTTCTTCAGGACCGTAGCCCTCCCAATCAACCAGAAATTGACGACCTCGGCCTCGATTTCTCACTGACAGGAGACGTTTGACAGAGTACACCGGACCGCCATCAACAACATGGGGGGGGGGGTTTGGAGGGTGGAACCAGGGGACTGTCCTGAACCGGCTTGATTCGGCTGACGTGGAACGTTGGATGAACCCATAGTGACCTGGGCAGACGGAGAAGGACAGATACAGGATTGATTATTTTAGTGACAGGAAATGGACCCACAAACCTTGGAGCAAGCTTCTTTGACAAGACTCTGAGTGGCAAATCCTTTGTGGACAACCACACCCGCTGCCCCGGTCTGTATGTAGGTGCCGCCCGCAGGGGCGCCGCCAAGGATTTTGGGCCCCATGAAAAGATATCACATTGGGCCCCACCGCCATGCAAACCAAGCACAATTGCTGTAACCACACCTCAAGAACTCAACCGACTCATTTATGCTTTAAATAACTCTACAGTCTTGCATCTATCTTGTAGTCCAATACTAACTGCACAATATTTACTGACACTGAGCGGTGAAAATATAACACTGTGCAGACTGCAAATTCTACTG
>NW_011347058.1:0-328 GCF_000735185.1 Notothenia coriiceps
ATAAAAGGCTTGCAATATTTCAGTTGATTTGTAATGAATCCAGAATGTATGACATTTTTGTTTTTTTAATTGCATTACAGAAAATAAAGAACTTTATCACAATATTCTAATTTTCTGAGACAGTCCTGTATATATATATGTTTAGCTTTATAATTTTTCTAATCAATACATCTATTGTCAGTATCTGAGATTTCACTTAAAAGACATGCAGAGAAACTGTTGTCACTTGTTAGACGCTTTTATCCAAAGCAACTTACATACTCAATACTGTGGACAATCCCCACAGGAGCAATTTGGGGTGAAGTGTCTTGCCCAGGGACACAACGAC
>NW_011347059.1:0-5965 GCF_000735185.1 Notothenia coriiceps
CCCATAAGGCGAATCATTAATTTTAAGGTGAAGACTTGGTGAGGGTTAGGTTTAGGGTAAGGGTTAGGCATGTGTTGGTTATGGTTAAGGTTAGGATAAGTCTCCAGGAAATGCATGTAAGTCAATGTAATGTCCCCTGAAGTGATGTATACATGGTATGTGTGTGTGTGTGTGTGTGTGTGTGTGTGTGTGTGTGTGTGTGTGTGTGGCCTAGCATTACTATACTTGTGGGGACCTAAATGTGTTTACACAGTCACGTGTGGGGACTCGCTTCCCTTATGGGGACAAATTGGAGGTCCCCATGAGGGGAATCATTCATTTTAGGGTGAAGACTTGGTTAGGTTTAGGATCAGGGTAAGGGTAAGGTTAAGGGTAAGGGTTAGGCATGTGTTGGTTATGGTTAAGGTTAGGATAAGTCTCCAGGAAATGCATGTAAGTCAATGTAATGTCCCCTGAAGTGATGTATACATGGTATGTGTGTGTGTGTGTGTGTGTGTGTGTGTGTGTGTGTGTGTGTGTGTGTGTGTGTGTGTGTGTGTGTGTGTGTGTGTGTGTGTGTGAAGGGAAAACAGCAAGTGGAATTAGGGTAAAATATTACTAATATTCCCTAATAATATACTAACTTGTTATATATTACACGTTTTCTGGCTTTATATTATGAAGCAAATAATTTTCTTATTAAATACGGCTTATGTGCACACATTTCCAGAGTAGGGTGCGTGGAAAAAGTAGGACCCAAATGCAGTATTTAACAAAAAGTGATCTTTATTTTACAAAAAAGCCGATGACAAAAGAAAACAAGAAACAAACTTAACATTACCAAAACAGGGGAGCACGAGTAAATAATCCAGGATCAAAAACTTCAAGGACAAACATGGAGCATGACGTGAAGGGAAGGCAAACAATGAACCGACAGGGGAACACAGGGAAAGACAAGACTAAATACAGAGAGGTGTAATCACGGGACAAGAAACAGCTGGGTAAAGGAGGGAGAAACACAAGGGCAACAGGTGAACACAATGAGACACATCAGGGAAACTAACGACAGGAAGGCAAACACAGGAAGAATGATCAGACAAGACACAAGGAGGAAAACATGCGACAGGGAACACAGAACAGCAAAATAAAACCAAAACTTAACACACAAAACTCAAATCCTGACATGTTTTAAGTAATAAAGTGTATGATAATCTCCACATATCAGTAGAGAGCTAACGTTAGGCTATTAAATGAACTACATCACGGTCACATGACTTCACGTCACCAGTGGAATATATTTAAAACAAATTATTTACACTTTTGTACAGTTTTGGTTACAGACTCTTTCCATATCTCGACACTTTATGAGCATTTAAATTGACAAAAATGAGAATATCGACCATATTACAGTTCAATTAGCCTTTTGTTGTTCTAAAGAAGTACCAATATGATTTCATGTGAAGCGTCTTTGAGCAAAGCGCTAATCCCATATATTATTATTGTTATTATTATTATTATTATTATTATTATTATTATTATTATTATTATTATTACTCTACACCGTTATCTGGACTGAGAATGATATTTTTTGCCATTTTCTCACAGTTCATACTGACTTTAGGATATTTAAAAAGAAGTTGGGATGGTGAGTGGTAAAAAAACAATTATTCTGGAGCCTCTATTTACTTTAAATATTATTTATTTTTGTAGAGCTCAGGTTAAATATCTCTTCACTCTACATGATGTGTTGTGTAATTACATTGCTGTAAAAAGACACAGTAAACAATGTTAAAGTTGAATTTGACTTATTAGTCGACTCCTTGCCTCCTTTTTCACTCCTTCATTTCCTTCCCTTTCCTCTCCACATCTCCCCATTTTTCTTCCTTCTTCCACTTTCTCTCCAGACTCATCTCCTTTTCCTCTTCCTTCCCTCCTTATTTCCTTGACTTGTTTCCTTCCCTATCATATCCACTTTTCCACTCATTCCCCTTACTTCCCCATCTCAGTCCACACTCCTCCTATTTTACTCAAATGTCCTTCCCTTATTTCCCCTTTTTCTCTTTGTCTACTCATCCTTCTGCATGTGATACTACCTTCTCATTCCTCCTAACTCCTTACCCCCTTCCTTACTTCACCTCCTTCTTCCTATTCCTCTAATGTCTCCTCTACTTCCCTCTTAATTTCCTTTCCTCACTTCTGTACAAACTGTGAAGACCACTGAGACAAATGTAACATTTGTGATATTGGGCTATATAAATAAACATTGATTGACTTCCTTTCCTCACTTCCTTGCCTATCATATCCACATTTCCACTCCTCTCCTCCTTCCTCTTTTTGCCTCTAATTTCCTTCCCTTACTTCCTTCCCTATCCTCTCCACATTTCTCCTCCTTCTTATATTTACTCCCCAGACTCATCTCCTTTTGTTCTTCGTCCCCTCCTTATTTCCTCATCTTGTTTCCTTCCCTCTCCTCTCCACTTTTCCCATTTTTCTCTTTGTTACCTCATCCCTTTGCATCTGATACTTCCTTCTCTTTCCTCCTATCTCCTTTCCTCCTTCCTCCTTCTTACTTCATTCACCTCCTTCTAATGACTCATCTCCGTTTCCTCGCCCACTATCTAAACCCTGGTTAACATTTTGATTTTGTTACAGTTATACTGACTTAAGGACATTTACAATTATTGTTAGGATTCATTTTGAGTTTTCAGCGATGTATTGTTAGTTTAGTTTTACACTTTTGTACAGTTTTAGTTGCAGACTCTCTCCATATCTCTTGTCTGCATTGCCCTTTAAAGAGACAATAATCAGAACTATATGTCCATTTGACTTATAGCATTATTACTTTTAATATTTTCTTGATACGCAGCACTATTTCCGTCTGGTCCGTTCTCTCCTCAGATATAAATTACATCCATTGAATAATAAAAAAATCCATGTTTCTCAGCAGACAGACTTTCTCTTTCCTCCAACACAATTAATATGACGACTTTGAAATAGTAACCAGAGTCTGACTTTCTTCCTTTTTAATTTTTTTTGTGTGATGTCACCACCGGTCCTTTTTCATTGATTTTCTTCCTGCGTCCGTTTGCAGAGAAATTATTAAAATATGTAATCACTGCGAGCGAGAAAAGGGCCGCAGAGTTCACCGATTCTTAATTAGTTTGCAGTATATGTAGTAATTATTCCTGCATTTTTAAATTCACTTAAGGCGCCGTCCGCCTCCATTTTTAAGGATCTGGTTCACGGATGTCCTGAAGTTACGAATCAATCCCACATTAGAACAAAACGATCGCACGTAATTACACTCTGGTCCTCTTCATGCGCCGAGGAATGAACGGACGTCTGCTTTTAAACCAGAGGCCATTTCTTTTTGATTTCCACACTTTCTTTCTTTGTCTTCATCGGTAACATTTAAATAAGGAAGCTGAGATTTGAGGACAAGCTGCAGAGCTTAAGATGTGTTTGAATGCACGATAACAACCAGTTTAATATACCTTTACAGATACATAATGAAATAAAGGAGAAACTTCAAGCTATAAGTCTCATGTATTCTTGTTACGTTCCCTAATAGTCTAGGGTTAATTAAAGGGAGTGACAAAATATAAAATAACCAGGAGAAAAACTGCTCTGCCGAAATGAGAAGATACTGTTTAAATGATCAAAAACATAAGAGGGCTCACTAATTTACATCAACATCAACTGAAGGCAAAATAATATAACTTTCTTTCAAAAGAATGCAATAAACACTTAAAAAAACACTCTTCAAAATTAGATAAGCACTACACTTCACTTGTTGCCTCACTTCCTTCCTTATCCTCTCCACACTTCCCCTTCTTTCTCATCCTTCTGCATGTGAAGATACTTCCTTGTCTTTCCTCTCGACTCCTTGCCTCCTTTCTCCTTGCCTCATTTCTCCTCCTTCTCTTTGTCCTCCTCTCTTTCTACACTCTCCTCCTTGTTATATTTTCTCTCCTGACTCATCTCCTTTTCCTCTTCTCCCCTCCTTATTTCCTTCCCTATCATATCCACATGTCCAATCCTATCTCCTATACTTCCCCATCTCCTTCCACTCTCCTCCTATTTTACTCAAAATGTCCTTCTTGCCTCCTTCCTCCTTCTTACTTCACTCTCCTCCTTCTTCCTCTAATGACTCCTCTACTTCCCTCCACCTCCCCTCCTAATTTCCTTGTCTCACTTCATTACCTATCATATCCACATTTCCACTCCTTCCTCCTACTTCCTTATTTTCCCTCCTAATTTCCTTCCCTTAGATCCTATCCTTTCCTCTCCACATTTCCCACTTTTTTCTTCCTTCTTTCACTTTCTCTCTTGACTCATCTCCTTTTCCTCTTCCTCCCCTCCTAATTTCCTTGTCTTGTTTCCTTCCCTCTCCTTTCCACATTTCCCATTTTTCTCATTGCCTCCTTCCTCTTTCTTACTTCACTCTCCTCCTTCATCCTATTCCTCTAATGACTCCTCTACTTCCTTCCTCCTCCCCTCCTAATTTCCTTGCCTCACTTCCTTGTCTTTCATATCACCATTTCCACTCCTCTTCTTCTTATTCCTACTTCCTAATTTCCCCTCTGATCTCCTTACCTTTGTTCCTTCCCTATCCTCTCCACATTTCCCCCGCTTCTCCTTGTCCTCCTTCTTATATTTTATCTCCTGACTCATCTCCTTTTCCACCCCTCCTTATTTCCTTGACTTGTGTCCTTCCGTATCGCACTTTTCCACTCTTTCCTCCTTTCCCCATTTCCGTCGACTCTCCTTATTTCCTTGCCTCACTTCCTTGTCTCTCATATCCACATTTCCCTTCTCTTCTCCTTACTCCTACTTCCTAATTTCCCCTCTAATTTCCTTACCTTTATTCCTTTCCTTTCCTCTCCATATGTCCCCTTTGTGTTCATCCCTTCTTCCACCTTCTGTCCTCTCCTTTCCCTCTTCCTCCCCTCCTAATTTCCTTGCCTCACTTCCTTCACTCCTATATCCACATGTCCTCTTCCTCCTTTATCCTTCTCGCACCCTGACTCTATCTCCTCCTTTCCTCTTTTCTCACTTCCTCTTTATTTATGTATCTCTCTTCTCTTCCTCCTCCTCCTCCTCCTCTTCCTCGCCTCTGGCTTCTTGTCAGATCCTCTTCATCAAATCATTACTTTTATTAACGGTCAGATGGCTTTTTAATAGAATCGCTTTATTATGTCGTTTCTCATTTCGCCCTCACGGAGAGATTTCGTCCCGTGTTGTTTTGCTCTCTTCATATTTTCTGTCGTTTAAATGGCTGCAGGGTGTCCAGGTTTTTTTAAACATGTTGTGAGCAGGTTATTGGTTTCTGTTTGTTTCTGATAATCCGTTTTCTGCAGACACTCTCTCTATAAGTTTCATGCTCGAGATATTTCTTTTTTCTCACAGGATTTCATTTCCAAACTCCAGAGCAAACATGTAAAATAATGTCGGGGCTTATAGCTTCTGTACGCACATTTAATATAAAAACCTGAGGTACAAACATCAGGTACAGGTTTCCAATATATCTGAACAGAATATCTCAGACTCTGAAACACCATACTGTAAAAATAAAACATTTAATCTAAAAAGAACAGTCGCTGCAGTCAGGAACATTTCAGTGTCAGCACATAAAGTGAGGAATAAAACATGCAGTATGTAGTGTCTCTACTTTAAAGAGTCCTCTCCTGCTGATTTTCAGGTGTATATCAGTATGTATTGTCTCTACTTTAAAGAGTCCTCTCCTGCTGATTTTCAGGTGTTTATCAGTATAGTGTCTCTACTTTAAAGAGTCCTCTCCTGCTGATGTTCAGGTGTATATCAGTATGTAGTGTCTCTACTTTAAAGAGTCCTCTCCTGCTGATGTTCAGGTGTATATCAGTATGTAGTGTCTCTACTTTAAAGAGTCCTCTCCTGCTGATGTTCAGGTGTATATCAGTATGTAGTGTCTCTACTTTAAAGAGTCCTCTCCTGCTGATGTTCAGGT
>NW_011347060.1:0-202 GCF_000735185.1 Notothenia coriiceps
ATTTCGGCCCAACCTTTGAAGACTCAGCATCTTTAGACGTCTCCTGAAATAAACACATCAGTCAGTCACTCAGTGGTTAATGCTTACTAGGGATGCCAGCGATTATTCGATTTTTCGAATATTCGTTACAGTCTCCATAATCGGAAAAAAAAAATTTTAATTCGATTTTATTTATATATATTTTTATTATTATTTATGTTTT
>NW_011347061.1:0-3145 GCF_000735185.1 Notothenia coriiceps
ACACCGGAGTACTTTTCCCAGTATAGTTTCCGATATAGTTACTAGAAAATTCAAAAAATCCAGGACTAGAACTTAGTTCATGAGAACCTTTTCACCCCCTTTTCAGTCCCTGCTAGAGAGCAGGTACTTTCGTGGGAGAAAAAGGTTCCTATTTCTGATTGGCTGGGTGGATTGCAAACCACGCCCCGTAAAACTCCCAAAAGGTTTTGTGAAGCCGCCATTTTATTATCCTGCATTAGCATTATTAGCATTAGCATTAGCCAAGCACACAAACGCAGAGAGACTGACTTATGGCAACACAAAATAAAACATGGGAGCGGTGGAGATGAGGAGGTGTTGGCGTTCTGGCGATTTACTCGGAGGGCTTCAGTAGAAGCTGCTGGGAGTCCCAGCAGCTTCTACTGAAGGCCAACTCCGGGGACTTCCGGCCGGGGACTTCGGGTGGCAGTATACGCCGTGAAGTGGTTTGCGGCCTGCCAGTAAACCCAAAGCGGAAGAAGAAGAAGTGACGTCAGCGGCTTCATTTGCATAATCTTCCCTCATGGGACTAATTCTGGTGTGAACGCGATCGGCTCTTAGTTCCATGGGGGAACTAAGTGCTGGCACTAAGTACGGCAAAGTACTTGGTGTGAAAGCGGCTAAGGTGATTTCCTTTTTATATTTCGTGCTTCTTTACATATACTCTCGCCAGTACAGGTTAGCTCTGAGTGTTAGCGATACTTTCTAATGTAAACAAAGACCATTTAACGTCCAAAACACGTCAGGCATTGTTCTCAAAAGCGAGGTTTCTGATAGGGCCGTGGGTCCACATTTCAGATATTACGTCATATCAGACGCCAATCTGGATCAGCTCCGTTGTTCCCCCGTTTTTAGAAATGTGGGTAAGGAGGAAAAAAGAGAGGGTTTTGTTTTCTGATGCTGCGTGAGTTCCCTGACACACCGGAGACACATATTTATGTAGAGAAGACATCACAAAGTGCATTTTGCATGATAGGAGACCTTTAAGGGCCGATGGTGCAGAAGGTAAAGAGAGGAAATAGAGAAAAAAGGAGGCGAGGAAAGAGGACATGAGGTCATTCAGAAAATAATTTCTAGATTCCTCGTTCCTTCATACCTCATTGAGAGTTTGTGTCACAAGTTCTCACCTTGTTGGAGATGGAGGTTGGTGTGATTCAGTCGTCTCCCGTGACAATGTGTGAATAACAGTGAGATCTCTCAGATATGATTACAATAAAAGCCACGCTTCTTTAAATATCCGCTCACTGCGAGTATGGAGAAAAACACGGTTCCACACGTAATCACATGTCGTAACACAGAAAGACTGAGTCTATGTTTGCAAAACATCACTGCTCAGATTTAACAAGATGCTTAAAGTGAGACATCCGGGTGTCATGCAGTCCTTTCTTTAAAGTTGTAATGGATCAATCATCCAACACCAATAAAGACCTTTCCAAAACATGATGTTCTTAGCGTGTACATATAGAAAGGCCATGATGGGTCAGTCCATCAGTTTGAAATATCACATTAGATACTGGATATTAGACATTTGGCACCAATATTCATGGAGATGAACTCTAATGACTTTTTCCTCTATCAAATCCATTAAGTAGACATTTATAGTTTTGAGTGAAATCTTAAACCCATCACCTGTGCTAACTGATGTGCTTTAAAAACTAGCATTTTAAAATATATTTCTGGTGTACCAAAGAATCAAATACATTCATACTCTGATGTACCATTGCTGAATGAGACCAAAAGGAAAGCACGCATTACACTTTTAATCTCCTATTACCCCTCTAGGGCAGTGGTGGCGAAGTCGATAGGGACTTGGCTTGGCAACTGGAAGGTCACCAGTTCAAGTCCCGGCAAGACCAAGTGCTACCGAGGTGTCCCTGAGCAAGGCACCGTTCCCTACACTGCTCCCCGGGCGCCGTTTAAAATGGCAGCACACTGCTCCTAAACACTAGGATGGGTCAAATGCAGAGAAACAATTTCCCCACGAGGATTAATAAAGTATGTCAAAATAAATAAAAAAAATAAAAAAGAACCCAGAGTGCAGGTCTGTTGGTGGTTCCCAGAGTCCACAAAAAAGGGTCAGGTGACCTTTCGGCTACCAAGCCCCGTTCCTCTGGAGTCAACTTCCAGTGACGATCAGGGAGGCAGACAGTGTCCACACAGTTAAGAGCAGGTTAAAGACTTTCCTCTTTAGTACAGTTAAGACTGGTTTTAAACCCCCCCTCCTCATAGACTCTTCGTTTTATGGAACTGTATTTATTGTACTCTAACTGTATTTGTGTCATTGTGTTATGTTCCTTTTTAAATTGGTATTTTCACATTGATCTTGTAAGATATGTTTGTTGTTTTTACATTGTTTTACATTGCCAATTGTGTTTGTTGACTTGTGAAGCCCTCTGAGATAAATAGCATTTGTGATTTTGGGCTATATAAATAAACTTGAATTGAATTGAATTGAATTGAAACCACATCAAGGATTATTTGTGACTACTGCAATGGTGTCCTGTTCGGGGTTCCCAACAAAACCCCGGACAGGCTCCAGTATGTCCAAAACTGTGCTGCTAGGGTACTCACACACACAAAGCCGTGGCAGCACATCACTCCCAGCCTCATCCACCTACACTGGTTGCTGGTCAAGTCCTGCATATCCTACAAAGTCCGATAGGTACCCCCCAGTACCTATCGGACATCCTTCACCCACATGCCCCACCCCGGAACCTGCGGTCCTCAGACTGTGGCCTGCTTAACACCCCCCGCACCAAACTGCGAACCTTCAGGGACAGAGCATTCAGCGTGGCAGCGCCCCCCCCCTGGAACGCTCTACCTGCGGAGATTCGCAACATCTCCACACTCGACGCCTTCAAAAGGGCCCTCAAGTCCCATCTGTTTGCCAAGGCTTTCGGCCCCTAATCGATCTGTTGTTTTGTCTGTCTGACTTTTGTTTTGTTATGTTTGTTGTTGCCCTATTACTTGTAAAGCGACCTTGGGTCCCTTGAAAGGCGCCATATAAATCCAAGCTATTATTATTATTATTATTATAAAAAGTCGTTTGAGAAACCGGCTCGAGATACACTTTTTGTTATATTCCATGGAATGCTCTTAACATCCCGATAGCAATGAATATCTTAAG
>NW_011347061.1:3190-8685 GCF_000735185.1 Notothenia coriiceps
ATGTTATTTATGTCAAGGTATTTTGCTTCTCAGATACTCCTCCCCCCCAAATTTTGGTCAGAATTGACATGATTTCTCCTTTCAGAAATTGGACGAGAATTGACACACCTGTGACAGACGGAGGCAACTGTGCACTTTTTTTTCAGATTCTGTTAAATTAAATTAATTTGTTGTGTTTTTATGCACTTTTTGACCTACCTTTGTTAGATGAACAATGAATAAAAATTGCATTTTTTTCATCGCAGTAATATGTGTTGATTTAAAATGTGTCACTACCCGCTTTTTACAGGCCGCTGAATGTCTGGCTCAGCTGAATTTTGTAGTTATAAAATCTGGCCCAACTGAATGTGTAGTTGAATAGCCCAGCCCTAGTGCATGCGTTTGTCACCTCCCGCTTGGACTACTGCAACGGTGTCCTGTTCGGGGTTCCCAACAAAACCCTGGACAGGCTCCAGTATGTCCAAAACTGTGCTGCTAGGGTACTCACACACACAAAGCCGTGGCAGCACATCACTCCCACCCTCATCCACCTACACTGGTTGCCGGTCAAGTCCCGCATATCCTACAAAGTCCTCCTCCTCACCTACAAGTCCCTCCATGCCCTTGCCCCCCAGTACCTATCGGACATCCTTCACCCACATGCCCCACCCCGGAACCTGCGGTCCTCAGACTCTGGCCTGCTTAACACCCCCCGCACCAAACTGCGAACCTTCGGGGACAGAGCCTTCAGTGTGGCAGCCCCCACCCTCTGGAACGCTCTCCCTGCGGAGATCCGCAACATCCCCACGCTTGACGCCTTCAAAAGGGCCCTCAAGACCCATCTGTTCACGAAGGCCTTTGGCCCCTAATCTATCTGTTGTTTTGTCTGACTGCCTTTTGTTTTGTTATGTTTGTTTTGCCCTGTTCTTCCTTGTAAAGCGACCTTGGGTCTCATGAAAGGCGCAATATAAATCCAAGCTATTATTATTATTATTATTACTTATTATTATTACTTATTATTTTTCCTTTTGCGTGTGCTTTTTAAGGTGTGACCCTGCCACAGTGAACATCACTGATGAGATGTCTAAAGGATCTTTCGGAAATGTGTGGAAGAATGTCGACCCTAGTGAGACCACGAAGAAGGAGCCAAGCGCTAAAAGGTTAGCCTCCTTATCCATATAACGCTCACATCAACAGATATACACAAGTTTTTCAGATACATCACATAGACTTCCAGAGTATTTTGTCTATTCCAATGGGAACATGATGTCTTTGGGTGTCAAAGCATGTTTATCATTGGAGTGTTATGGAGCATTTACTCTTTGTTTTTTCCAGGAAAGTGAGCAGCTAGTATGTTTATGTAAAAAAGGTTTATCTCAGAGCAGCCCTGCCCTCACAGAGTTCCCACAGAGTAGACTAACATAGTGTCTCCTGCCTGCCTCTCTCATTCCAACACCAAGCTCCCCTTCCTAACCTCTCAGAAGCTGATATCCCAAAGGTAAGCTGTTCCCTCTTCCCGTCGGCATGCAGAGTCCTGTGTGTTTCCTGCGAATGACTGTTGCATGTTGATTGCTCTGTGCTGCAAGTGATTAATAGATACATCATTAATACATAGATGTTGATTGATTGCTAATCACAGCATGAACTGGATGTGCATGTTACTTCAAGGACATTTAGTATGATTGTACATTTGGTTTATCATTCAAGTATTAAAGGAATACTTCAACCACATAATAGACATTTGTTCATCAATTATTTCCCCAGTGGTAAAGACACATTTGTGCATGCCTCTATGATAAACTAAATACATGATTGAAGAATTGAAGTAAACAGGGGCTTAGCACTATTAGTCTTTTTTCTTAAATTAGATTTTAGTGAAACTATATGTGTTTGGGAAGTAGTGAGAGTACATCTGCATAAATAGGACATACATTATACTGCACAGGTTTTGTGACTTAATGGATGTATATACAAAACTCAAGGTAACACTGGGTGATAAATGTATGAAAATTAGTGAGTTATTTTTCTTTGACCTTATTGAGCTTTTTGCATGCTGTGTGATCATGATTGATTGATTCATTGCATCTGTAGTCTGCACTTAGGTCTCAAATGTCCAGTCTCGTATAATAAAATAACACCAACATATGTGAATTTTCCCCATTTAACATTTCTGCTTTTTTCCCGTGCAGTTCTAGCGGCGAAAAGCGACACAAACGCCGGAGGCATGATAAGAGCTTGGACAGGGAGACAAGTTTGTGATGACACCTACTTTCTGGCGGTGCCACTGTGCTGTCAATCAGTAGATCAAAAAACAAAAAAAAGCTGTACCGTGCCACACTCAACCACCTTTGTACTGTGCTACACTGTGTTTTCGTCATGTAAGTCTGTGTGCAAGTTGTGTAAAACAAAGAATTTGTTAGAAACAGTATTAGCACGGGAAGGAATCAGGACACAGTTGTGTTCTTTTTCAATGTATATCAATGTTTGGTGATACCAGCGACAGACGGAAGCCAGAATTATACGACACTTACAAAAGCTGCTGTGTCAATGGGCCAATTAAATAACCATTTTAAACAATTTTTAAATCTACTTTATTTGTATTTTGTATGTTTTTATATTTTTCCAACAGTAGTTGTAAGATGTCCTAAGCCTGCCACAGCCGACTGCAGATGTGTGTGCAGTATTTAATGCCACTATTGACTTGATGCACCTCGAAAAGTAGACATTTGCCTAATCTATTTCACTGGTATCTAGGAGTTGGTTATATAACAAAACTAGTAATTTTTTGGAAAGTATTAAATATACATTTTCTATATTCTGTATATCTTAATGTTTTTGTGACAGTAACAGCTCATATCGCTCCAGAGTTTTCTCCCTTTCTATTTTACAAATAAATGTCTCTCGTCCAGTAAAGCATTCCCCCGCACGAGTTAAAGGAACAGTCTTTCTGGTTATTACTCTCATTCCTTTTCTGCTAGATGACAAGATCGATACCCCTCTCATGCCTGTACACTAAACATAAAGCTAGCTCAAGACTTAAAACACGTAAACAGCTAGGCTGGCTCTGACCAAATGTAACAAAAATAGCCAAAATGTCTCTGATTAATAACTTTAAATGTTGTTTGTATTATCTGTGCAAAAACCAAAATGTAAAAAGGTATTTCTTTTGTTGCTGCTATTTTTTGGCAGGTAGCATGCGACAGCTTAATTTTTAGCAAACAGACACGAGAGCGGTATTGGTCTATCTCTATACAAAAAAAAAGTGAATAAGCATATTGACCGAGTTAAGCTCTTCCTTTAATGACAGTATTCGTTTACTGGCACACATTTCCATGCTAGCATCTAAGCATAGTGCTGGAACGTTCAGTACCTGCAGCTACTCGCCTTGGCTTTTCAATCCCTTTTTCATCCATTTTGCAAATACCGAACTAGAGTGACACTATTTTAAGCTCTATGTTCTCCACCTTGGTCATCTTGTCAGTAAGTGTCATCCATGGACATGTGATCTCCTATCCAAATGACCCTCATTATTTTAGCATCTGAAGCTAATTGTTTTAAACAAAACACCTGCATGCTGTTGAATCAGACATGAATGTCTTGCTGCAGACCGTGGTTACTTCTAGAGATGCAATAATACCTTTTTTCTGGGAAGGGCAACATGTAATAAATGGTAAAGAGTCTTAACAATGTATAAAACATAGTATATTTTATTCATGTAAAATGTTACTAATATATTACTAACATGAAGTCAGTGTTGAAGGCAGGTTTTGTTGTAGATGTTCTTTTCCCATTGTCTAATTGATGGTTCTTAGTTGTTTAGAGAAACTAATAAGGGGTCAGAATTATATCAATATCAAATATTTTGACCACTTCTGTGTTGAAATCTGCCTTAAATTTGGTAGTGATAGATGTACACTTTCTGTTTAAATAATTTAAGACACCTGTAAAGAAACCTATCAGTTCAGATTTGTTGTTAAATTGTGCTTTGTTTATGAGAATGGGAGCGAGAGTGATTGAGAGCATAAATAAAGATCTAAAATGATGAATGATGTGGTTCTTTATTGATCCCTATTTATTTGCTGATGTCAACAGGTAGGTCAAAGATCAATGTACTTCTTTGTATAAGTAATTGTTCAGTTATACAAGGACTTTGACCTCAGGAGCTTCGTGTCTTTTGCAGAGCTAAGGGAGTGTCTCTGAGCCCAGATGCTGCCGTTGATGCCCAGAAAGACTGCTTTTCCAGTTTAAAATGAGTTTAGAAATTGTGGAAATAATCCGTGAGACTGCTGGATTTCCTGCAGGTCTGAATTCTGTTATAGATTTCCCTGATGCCTGATCCTTTGAGATGTAACAGACACTGGATTGCATGAAGTGACTGCGAAGAGAAGATAACGCGTGAGTACATTTACTCTTTTTACTTTTAACTCATAAGCCTGTGGGGAGATCGTGCTATGTTGTCTTTGTCCAAGGCTAAACCCGTGAGCTAATCATTTACAATAACTTCCACAGACACACAATGAAAAACTTTATTTTGCAGAGCGGACACAATCATATGCAATGAAAAACATCTACACTACATGTGTTTCCTATCTACCTGAGATTTCACTTTTTGTGTTCTTGTTTTCACCTTAAAAATATAGAAAATAATTTAAATTTGTACAAAAAATATGGCCCTCAATTTCATTTCTTCTCTCTGGTGCACCATATGAATGTGGAAGATTTTTTTGTCTCTGCATCACATACAGTAAGTAAAAAAAGATGTACAAATTGAAATGGCATAACAACATGCAAAGCAGTATGGCTTTTTATTCCTTCGGTATATGGCTTAGAATGCAGCATCAAAGGGAGTCCTTGAAGAGCGTCTCATTGGTCCTCTTGTCTTTTCTTACTGCAAAAAAAAGAAAATCATAATCATGCCGAGCCAAGTATTCTGTAAATGATCAGAGCCATGTGACTGAGTTTTACCTCTCCCCTGAAGGTCTGGAGGTCATGACCCAGAGTAAATATTCCTTTGCAGCCAAGGAGTCCAGCACCTTGTTCACGTCACTGGTGAAGCTTCCATCAACATGCCTCCTGCTGAGCGCCTCCCCCCGCCTGTCCGTTTCAGATCTGAGTATGTACACAATGTAAACACTGCCCATTAAGGGTCAGTAGCCCACAATGTGGCCAAGCTGCCATTTTAACTCTGATATTAGGCCTGCAGTGCAGTATTCATCAGAACATTTTCATTGTAGTTATTTTCTGATTGGTGATTACCGGGTGTTTCTTTGATCATTCCATGATTTGTTCATAGGCCGCTTGCACCTTTTTTTTCAAAAATAATCATTCCACTCAATCGTTACACAATAGTAAGATATCAATCAACGCAGTGCAAAAAGTTCAGGTGATTTATTTCAACACAACCACAAGGGACATCAAGAAAAAGCAAAGAAAGGAAAAAAGATGGAGAAGCAGGTGATTATATCTCTCTGACTGTCTCTCTCGTCATGGTGGAATCAGACACAGGCAGGCCGATA
>NW_011347062.1:0-4776 GCF_000735185.1 Notothenia coriiceps
CCTCACTGCAGAAGCTTATATATAGACATCTAAGTTGTTTGTGCCCCACCACTTTTGTACATATAAAAACGACACTGCTAACAAGTAACATGTAATGTAATATTAAAAATGATTATCCATTTACTTTCAAAACATCCATTTATTGAAAAAAAAAAAATTGAACAGTATGTTTTTAACAGGTGATTACTCTGAACTTTAAGTATAATTCAACTGAAGAGCCAAAAAAAAAGAAGAATAGTTTTATTTTGATTATGTTGTTTTCATAATCGTTGCAAGCCAAAGTCGTAATTGCGATTAAAATACGGTTAATTGAGCAGCCGTACCTTGGTATGAAAAAGTTTGAGAAACACTGCGCTAGTGGATTATCAACGGGGGGAGCCTCGCTGCGAGGAAATTATACAGATGGCCAGTCCGCCCCTGAAAAATGTCTATGCACACGTTAGTATTAATAATAATCAAAATAAATTGATAAAACATTTTTATTATTTTATTTTAATTTTTGTAATCATCTCGCAACCCCCCCATTGTTCATTGTGGTGATAGTGAGGGTAGTCAATCCTTTTTTTGGCAAGACAGTAGTGACGGCCATCTTGGTGACGTGTGTTGTTGTGCAAGACCAGAGCTGTAGTTCATTGAGCGGTCTTATTAGCGAGTAAGTCTTATTCACAGTTTTACGGCAAAACATTTTTTTTAAACTTGCAAAATTATCTTTTAAATTAACAAACATCATATGTGTAATTCGTGGCACAATTCAAACGGGATCGAAAGATAACTTTTTCTCTCTCCATTGACTTCAATACATAATTTTTCCGAAATAAGGTCCCATGGAGGTCCACCGAAAAGGGAGGGACTTCGCCTCTCAAACCCGGAAGTAAACTCCTTCCGGTTCCTTCGACAAAAACCAATGCAATTTCTCCATAGGATTTTGGAAAATAGCGTTTTATCTATCGATTAGATTTATGATTCGAAAATTATAAAAGTAGGGTTGCTTTGCTTTTAAAATCGTTCTGTGTGACACGAAAAAAAGGGGGAAATCGTGTTGGTGAACATTAATCAATAGATTAAATGTCGCGACTATAACACGAAATGCTGTGAGACTGGGTTGCCTGTAATGGATGAAAAAGCCAACACAATGGTACACACAGCAGATAAAAGAAAGGGGGATAGTTCATTATAAACGTATCTACTACATCTGAAGACCGCATTGTGGGATCTGGGAAACTGGTGAACATTTTGCCTTTCTGAACTTAAAGCTAAAGCGTTTAATCAGGAATACAATAGGTTAGAGCTTTATTGAAAATAATCATTATTTGCGGCCCTATTGTGGTCCTAGCAGGTGCCTGCTAACACATGAACCAACTTGACGTGATGGATATGCAAATTGGAGTTGTTTTTAGTATTTAAATATCGTGTTGAACAAGTGTGTGACTGTGCTTGTGTTGTTGCCTTTACAACACAAATCCAAAAGGAAATCATTTTTTATTATTGTGTCCTGCATTATCTGTAGACATGGGCCTACAATATTTCATACATTCATATATAAACATTTCCAGACTGACAGAACAGACAGAGAAACTCAAACGCAACTAAAGCATCTTTCACATTTAAATCTTCAGTCCATTATTGTCGACTACAAAACGTATACATATTCAGTATATTTGCTCCTTTGTACTCAAGTAGATCTTTATACTGTTGCTGTTGTATTCTGGTTTTGGAAGGTAGGCTAATTGTTTTAACTTTAAAAAATGTTTGATGGTTACAAAATGTCTAAGTGAACGACACTAAGAGATGATATAGGCATATATTATTTTCTTGCTAAAGACAAAGAAACACCTCTTTGTTTTGGACGTGACTGTATATATATTTGCATTTCAAGCTTTTGAAGTTTAACCCCACTCCCATGTATGAATCTATCTCTACCAGCTGCATAGTTAGATAAGATAAACCCTACCCGATTGACTTTGTGTCAACAACTGCCTTGCTGATTTAAAACCGCCTGTTGAGGCATTCAAACCCATGCAATTCAGATCCTTTTTTATTTAGTAAGAAATGTCAATGTTAACACTAGCCTTCTTGCTGCTCATCCCAGTACAGTCATTTAATTTGAATGTAAACTCATAAAACAAGTATAAGTGTGCAGTACCTCTTTAGTTTAATTCCCATTTCTGTATGTAGCGTATTTCTAGGCATCGACCACTAGGTGTCAGTCTTGGTCTCCTGTTGATAAGCCTCTCATTGTTTCCTCCAGTGAGCTGCTCAACCTTTTCCAGATTAAGACCTTCTTTTATAGAGTTCAAATTTTTATAATGTCGGCTATCTTTACAATTTGTTAAGTCTTTGTCAATGATCTCAAACATATTGGTTTCAATATTTGTTAGGGAAATTAAGTTGGATTATATAAAAAATTTAGAAATACATTTTTAACATTTAATTTACTTTTATTAAACATAAAATACATACAGACACAAGAAATTCTGTCAATCTTGCTAGCTTTTCTATCAAATTAATGTTGGTCTCAAAGCTGAAGCATAAAAATATCTAATTTTGTGTCTTAAAAACTGAAAAAGTGAAAGGATCCTCCTACTACTGATGTCTATTTGGACTATTAGATGCCTGTCATAGAAAGATAAAGTCGCTGAAAAGGCAAATATTTGATCGGTAAAGTCTGTTAAAGAAGCTCTGGAAGCGTGTTGGGATTGGACAATCATAAAGTATTAATAGAGAAAATGTTGGATCCTAGGAGAAACAACCACATACCAGCCTCACAAGTCATTCTCACTATTCTCCCCCGGCATTACCCCTGGGGAGGAGGGCTATAAATGTTTGAGTCTATATTCAATATATGTTATCACTAGCAGATAGGGAGTTCTGTGCCGGGATCATATAGTCGAGGGTCATGCTTACAGGGGCTGCACTGCTGTTCTCTCCTGCAGCTGGATAACTTGGAGCTGATTGATACATTAATATTGCATTGATCCGTGACTTCTCTTTCACATGGGGGCACTACTTTACTTTACATTACACTATGATATATACACACAAGTATTGGGGTTGGCCTAGGCCCCTTAGATCCAGGGAAGGGGATTCTTAATGCTTCATCTTACAAAGTCATTTTGGACAATTCTATGCTTCCAACTTTGTGGAAACAGTTTGGGGAAGCACCTTTTCTGTTCCAGCATGACTGTGCCCCAGTGCACAAAGCAAGGTCCATAAGGCATGGTTGGATGAGTTTGGTGTGGTGGAACTTGACTGGCCCGCACAGAGCCCTGACCTCAACCCCATTGAACAGCTTTGGGATGAACTAGAACAGAGATTGTGAGCCAGTCCCTCTCGTCCAACATCAGTGTCAGACCTTACAAATGCTTTTCTGGATGAATGGACAAAAATTCCCAAAGACGAGAAGAGTGGAAGCTGGTATAGCTGCCAAGTGGGGACCAACTTCATATTAATGCTTAAGAATTTGAAATGGGATGCCATAAAAGCTCCCGTAGGTAGGTGACCCAATACTTTTTCCATATAGTGTGTATATAGACAAAAGTATTGGGACACTACTCATAATCAGTGAATTATGGTGTTTGTAATGTGTTTCTTCTCTCCTATTTGGACACTCGTCTTAATCATTGAGGTCAGGGCTCTTGCTTTGTGCACTGGTGCACAGTCATGGAACAGAAAAGGGCCAACCCCAAACCCCAGAAAACAACCCCATAGCATTATCCCTCCTCCACCAAAATGTACAGTTGGCACAATGAAGTCAGGCAGGTAACGTTCGCCTGGCATTCACCGAACCCAGACTCGTCCATCAGACTGCCAGATAGAGAAGCGTGATTCGTCACTCCACAGAACACATTTCCACTGCGCCAGAGTCCAGTGGTGCTTTACACCACTCCATCCGACGCTTGGCATTGTGCTTGGTGACGTAATTAAGGCTTGCATGCAGCTGCTCTGCCATGAAAACCCAAGCCATGAAGTTGTTTTGGTGCTGATATTAGTTCCAGAGCTGGTTTGGAACTCTGTAGTTATTGAGTCAGCAGAGCTTTGGCAACTCTTACGCAGTATACGCCTCAGCACTCGGCAACTTCGCTCTGTAACTTTACGTGGTCTACCATTTCGTGGCTGAGTTGCTGTGGTTCCTAAATGTTTCCACTTTGCAATAATATCACTTACAGTTGATCGTGGAATATCCAGGAGAGAATACATTCCACAAACTGACTTGTTGCAACGGTGGCATCCTATCACAGTACCACGTTTGAATTCAGTGAGCTCTTTAGAACGACCCATTATTTCACAAATGTTTGTAAAGGCAGACCGCATGGCTCGATTTGATACATGTGGCAATGGGACTGAATGAAATACCTGAATTCAACGACTAAGAAGAGTGTCCCAATACTTTTGTCTATAGGTGAGGTTGAAATATGTAATGAGTGTATGTGAGTTTGAGGGTTATTATGGACACAAGGAAACCAATTATTTGTAGCAATTACTATTATTATAACATTTTTGCTTGGGATTTTCAAAAACTCATGAAAATTGGCACAAACATCAAAACTGCTAGAAATACAGTAATATAGATTGGGCATGCCAAAAGAGCTCCAAAGCGACACCCAAACACACACCAGGTTTGGGATAAAGTTCCTTTCGATCTTTGCTAATTTTGTAAAAGGTCACCTATTATACAAAAATATGTTATACATAAACATGTGTCCCCTCTGTGTAAAGAGATTCTGAAAGTTTCAGGAAAAAACATTTGCTCACTTTTTCTCCTGATCCATTTATATT
>NW_011347063.1:0-3838 GCF_000735185.1 Notothenia coriiceps
TTTTAGAGTGGCCTTTTATTGTGGCCAGCCTAAGGCACACCTGTGCAATAATCATGCTGTCTAATCAGCATCTTGATATGCCACACCTGTGAGGTGGGATGGATTATCTCGGCAAAGGAGAAGTGCTCACCATCACACATTTTTTCAGATTTGTGAACAACATTTGAGAGAAATGGTTATTTTGTGTATGTAGAATTTTTTTAGATCTTTGAGTTCATCTCATGAAAAATGGGAGCAAAAACAAAAGTGTTGCGTTTATATTTTTGTTCAGTGTCTATCTTATAATATAGAACAATATTTTAATCAACATTGATTGTTTCAAATGTTACCTCTTAGAAATGATTAGGTCAAAGCAACATGTAAGCAAACAAATGGTGGAATGATAATGGGTGCACACACACACACACACACACACACACACACACACACACACACACACACACACACACACACACACACACACACACACACACACACACACACACACAGAGGTCACTCTGGGACATACCAGTTTGAGACTGCTCTGATGAATGCACAGCTTTCCACCTATTTGGGTGTAAGTGTTCTGCAGCATCTTTTGTTTGAGTTTGCACAGAAAATGTGATTTACTAATTATTCTAGATTTGTTCCTCCACTTAACACAGATTATAAATTGAAATTATAAAAACAAACAAACTTGGCATTACCGCCAGCAGTTTCCATAGACAAACAACAGCAGCACTGATGCAGTGACACAGGTTCAGTGCATTCTGCTATATCACACCACTTACTCAATGCAATCATGAATTCTGATATGTCTTTCTGAGTAAGGTTTTCACTAAGGGTGATCCTTTTTCTCTATTTCTCCTGGCTCTTTGGAGCAGAATTAAGGCAATTGAGATGTCATTTATGATAGTGGACTTCATCAATTTCCGAGGTTCATTGGAGGACAGGGCAGAGAGGGGAAATTAAATGACATGCACCTTCAGTAAGAAGTAACAGGGTTCGATGTCTTCAGTTGTCGCAGGAGCACGTACTCAAGGTGGAACAGTTACGTACACTGGTGCTTTTATTATAAATAAACAACACAACCAGGTTTTTGGGCACTCTGCTAGACAATAGCGCAGGACTTGAGGCTCAGGGAGCATGCTGCTGGCATATTTACTGTAATCACGAGGACAGCGAGCCACACTGCAGGGGAGATAAATAGAGAAGATTACTAATTACCAATTTACCTGCAGCTGTGAGAGCCGCACTCTTCCTCCACTGATGTCTTCTACCAAGCCAGATTCAAAAGCCACACCCTGCAGACATAGTATTATCTGTCGATGAGTGAAACCATTACGGCCAGGCAGTCTATTTTCTGTCTGTGTTGGGGAGGAAGGGAGAGGCATATGAGGACGATACTTGTGATTAATAGAGTGGAAGAAGAAATTAGTTCTGATGATGATACCAACATTGAGGATGCACTGAAGTGCTGGGTGAAATCATGTCAGGAACAAAGAGAATTAATACTGCGAGAAATACTAAGAATAACCTCATTAACAGTTTCTATGAAGACTTAAATAATTGTGTTTTCCAAATAACAGCATCCCGAATCCCAATAATCAATCAGTAGAAGGATCTTTGAATGGAGATACTAAACCTGGTAATATCTTCAAGCCATTCAAGGATCACTTCAGAAGTACATTATGCCTGTGGGAGGAGAAGGTATATTCTATTACCCTGAAACTGCGTCCTTGAAGTGCATCTTTGATTGCCTTCTGATATTGTAGCATTAGATCAGAGTATCAAACCTTATGACTTTCTTTTATCTGGTTTCCTGCCACTAACTGCAGAACGCTCTCATAATGCCTTAGGCTTAGAGCATCACCACAAACCCTGCACCAATAGACGCAATATTTATATATTATACGTACATGCACACAGGGAAGGGCAGCAGGTGGTGAAGTGTGGAAGACATCTTCCTTCAAATGGAGAGCCTGGGTTTAAGCGTGAGAAATGACAAGCATACATCCTGCTGAAGTGCCCTTAAGCAAAACACCAAATTACTACCAGCCTTGTGGGTGCACTTGTTTAACTGACCCAGCATTCTGACTTGCCTGCAGAAAAAGGTAAGCAAAAAGAGAATTTCAATAAAGAGATCAATAGAGTGCAGTGTAATTATTACACACACTGACCTTTGGCCTGATTGTTGTTACCATAGGGACAAGGAAAGTATCTTGTCAGACAGCTTTTTCTGTTCAAAGTGCCAGGTACTGCAAGAAAGGCTTACTGCATCTATACTTTTGACTTTTTAGCAAGTGCTAAAAAGTAAAGTTGAAAAATAAGCCTTTTGAGGAAAACAATGTATATAAGTTATAAATAAAAATAGACACATGCAAATATTGAATTGATTGTAAATAATTGTCTATGCATGCAGTATAATTTATGACATACAAACAAAATGTATGTTCTATGACCTCAAAATGTCATAAATCTAATGGTAACACTTTTGGCCACTAGGGGGCAGCAGAAACAAGCTGAAACACAATATTAACATATCACCTTATAAAGTTGACATAACTCAAAATTGCTTATCACACATCCTGCAGTTATGGAACATCTGTATTCCTGTTTTAGGCCACCTCTCGACTGTAAATCCAATATTTACTTTTTTTTCCCACTTTTTTTGGTCTTCACCAACTCCTTTTTTAGCTGATTAATTCTCCAATGTTCATCAGGTTGTTGTTAACTCTGTCTGGCTGCCATCTGATGGGCATATACAGTATACTATTTAGCTTTTCTGCTGAAAACACCTATAACCTGTCTACTGTGGCTTAAAATGTTGCTAATTGAAGAGTTGAGAGCGAACCAAAACATAAAGTTGTTACCCGTTAAAAAAACTAGGATAAGACAATGAATTAAAGCTATATAAAGGTTTTTAATATCTGACAGAAACAGAGAGTCAAGTAATGATATTATGTGGGTAAGTCATTACGAGCAGCACCTTTCATATGCACATCATTAATTTGATGCACTGCTAATAGAAAGAAGAATGTTTTATTGGAGCAGCTATAGATTTAATGCTAACACATTTTTCCAAACACTCAGGTCAGTGTTTAATGTTTGTTGTTCATCTCTATTCCTTAGACTTATCAAATAATTCTTGACAGTATGGGGTGGAACACAATTGCAATTGTTGTAATTGGTGAATACTGCATAGACCTGTCAAAATTCCCTGCAGGCTGTTGAAGAAGCAGACCAGTGGTAATGCCCCGGGTGTTAGGAATCACTGATGCAAGTTGAGCTGTTACTTGGGTGAATAAAGTGAGTTTCTAATGGGTCACTCTACTGCATCACCTGAGGCCATGTTAAACATACAAAGGGAATGACAGGGGACAAGGACAAAGACACAGAGAGAGAGACAGGGTTACACTTATTGCTATAGCCTAACTGTCCTCGTGCCCTAAGGCTACAAGTCGCAGTTCCTAAAAAGAGAAAAACGAAACGATAGATACTGATGCATGCATGCCTTTACATTTATCGAATTGACAATCTACTGTAAAGAATACATCCCTGAAGGGTTGTCTCGATTGTTTTTAACTCAAGGGTTATTTATGTCACTCAGAGCATCACTGTGGTCACGGATATCAGGAAACTCGAAGTGGTGGAGGTAAAAAAGGAAAAAAAATTGCACTAGAGGCAATGCTACACTACACAAGTGGACATTTGTTTCATTTTTTTCCCTATCCCCTCAAACCTCCTTCAGACTATCGCTCCTGATATTCTACCGTTTCTCACCCATTTCATCAACACTTCTCTAACTTCTGGTCACTTTCCAAACAGTCTCCAGGAGGCAAGAGTAAACCCTCTCCTA
>NW_011347064.1:0-2475 GCF_000735185.1 Notothenia coriiceps
CCCTGGAGAGATCAGACCTCTGCTTCTCCACCTTGGCCCGAGCAGCTCGCTCAGCCTCGATCTCCTCCTCCAGCTCCTCAATACGAGCCTGAAAAACAGAACGTTTAACAAAAGATCCTGGAAGATATTTGAATATTCTTATAACCTAAAACACTTCAAATTATACCTGAAGTTCCTTAATCTTTTTCTGAAACTGGATTCCAAGAGTCTGCTCATCCTCGATCTTGCTTAGGAGCTGGCTTACCTCGAAGTCCTTCCTGCAGGGAACAGAATGAGTTGTCTCATTGAAGTAACAAGCCAGCAGTGCTCCTCAAATCAATTGTTATTGCAAGTTGGTTGACACAGAGCATTTGTTTATGCTTACTTCTTTATTTTCTCGTCAGACTGCTGCTTGTCATTCTCCAGATCCATCAGGGATTCCTGGGCCAGTTTCAGATCTCCCTCAAGCTTTCTTTTGGCTCGCTCCAGATCCATACGAAGTTTCTTTTCTTGCTCCAGAGAACCTTCAAGCTGTGAGCAAAGTAGATGATGTCTTAAAATGTAGGTTATAACCCTTAGGATTTTGAGAAAAACCAAAAATCGAATTTGATTATAATTGTTGTTCCTTTTTTTCTTTTGTATCAGTTCTTTGTATTTACGTTAACAATGACCCTTCTTCAACGTTGTTCTTATTGTAAGTGGCAAAGCCCAGCACTGAATTTACTTTGCCTCCAAACACACAAGAGTTTCGCGGGAACAAAGTCGGGGATATAATCCAGCAACATTTTAGTAAAGCAAACTATAGTCACTTTTCTACTGTCAAAGCCGTATGAAGTCAGCATTAAAGTACTTCCATGAAGCAGGACATTGGTGTCAGTGCTGTTACCAGATTCTAATAAGAGAAGTGTTTCCCTTTAACCTCAATAATCTTTTCCTTTTAACTGATTGTTGATACGTACGTCGTCGACTTGTTGCTCCAGCTTGACTCTAGCCTTGGTCAGAGTGTTGACTTTGTCTTCCTCAGCCTGCAGATCATCGAGGGTCTGCTGATGGGCCTCTTGGAGGGCTTTCTTCTCTTTGGTCAACTTGGCAATGATTTCATCTTGAGATGACATTTCCTCAACAAGGTTCTTAACCTGTAAATGTTGATAACAATTTGAGTTAACACAAATGTTTTAATCTCCCTGAAAATGCATGATTGAAAAGCCGTCTCGTAACCTTGTCTCAGTGGCATGTTTCTCTTTTTCCACTTTGGCCAGGGTGAGCTCCAAGTCATCGATGTCTTTCTTCAACTCAGAGCACTCGTCCTCCAGCTTCCTCTTCTTTGCAGTCAGCTCACCATTCATTTCCTCCTCATCCTCCAGTCTCTCAGACGTTTCTTTGCATTTGGCCTCAAGCTGGATTTTCGCTTTAATGAGACCCTCACACCTCTCCTCTGCATCACAGAGGGTTTCACCTTCCTAGATTTGAAATGACATCCAGTTAAAAATGATTTAGGTTTTTGTAAAAAAGGAGATAATTGAAGAAACAAATTCTCTTTTTCATTTTAACCTACAGACTGCATTTGTAGCTGCAAGTCATTCTTATCCTGCAGCAGAGAAACCATCTTCTCCTCCAGCTCCTTCTTCTTTGACAAAGCCTTTGCTAGATCTTCCTTCATCTTTGCAAAGTCCACTTTCATTTGCGCCATCTCCTTTTCACTCTCTGCACTCTTCAGCAGAGGTTTGATCTTGAAGTAGAGCTTCATCCATGGCCAGGTTTTGACATTCATGAATGAGCGGATGTTGTACTGGACGGAGTAAATGGCCTCCCTGGGGAAAACAGGGATCAAAGTAAAAAAACAGATTTCATTTAGATCCTTAAAGCAATATTGATGAGAAACATGGATTCTTTTTTCAAAATAAATGTATGTGGTCAACATGGCAATCAAGTTGTCCTTATGAACATCCTTAGATTTATAAAGCTAACTGACTACAATACCTGCGCTCCATCATCTTTTGGAATTCTGTCCTTGAGAGGAAACCTCTGCTAAGAGCCTGAGTCATTGTGACCAGTTTAGCCAGTTTATCATCTCGCATCTCCTCCAAAATCCCCAGCAGACCAGCTTTGAAAAACACCTGAGATAACAGAAAGGGAAGTGTTCCTTGACATGAGGGTAACGTTACTTGCAGTATCAGGGAAAGCACACCATTTACAGACAGACGGATTACCTTTGTGTGTCCAAACTTGTACTGAGTTGGGTCAACATCAATAGAGCCCAAGAGTTTCTCTGAGGCCTTTTTGTTGTCCATGAATTGTCCCTCAGGAATGACACTGGCATTCAAAACTTTGTATCTGATTAAAGATAAATTAATTGACAGTGAATCATTTATTAAAATATTGTCAAAATATAGCAGATCTTAGTTTTGGATTACCTCTGCTTGAAGTCAGCGTATTGGATCCTGCTGGGGAAGCCCTTTCTGCAGATCCTGATACCTTCCAGCACACCGTTACACC
>NW_011347065.1:0-4569 GCF_000735185.1 Notothenia coriiceps
GGTGTTGCATAAAAAATATATTAAAATAATAATAATTTAGTTTAATGTTGAAATCCTCTGACCTCTCCCCCGCATCAATCTGCTGCTGAGCGTGAAGAGGTGAAGCTCTCTAGCGGAGAATACAGCATTTTCAATAACACTTCCTCAGGAGCGAAATCCAACGTCTGGGAGGCTTTTGGTGTCCTCCTAGATGGAGAAAATAACCAACATCCCACGCTTTTTGAGACAAATATGCAACTGCTTGTGTTAATAATTGCACGTTTTCACTGCTCATATATGCGGCTTCGGGTCGGGTTGCGGAACAAATTGGCAATATGTGCGGGTAGCCGGGCGGGTTCGGTATTGCACGTCGCGGGTGCGGGTCTTGAAAATCAGACCCGTGCAGGACTCTGCCGCCTCCTCGGTTTCCCTCCTCGACTCCTCCGCTTGCATCTCCTGTGGGCGGGACTAAGACACGAGGATAGGAGTCGAGGAGGGGGGTCGAGGATAGGAGTCGAGGAGGGAATTAGAGAAAAGAGAAAGGGCCCGGGGGGATCACTGGAGGGCGTGTTGGAGGCGATGTTTGAACGCTTACTTCAGTCTCTTTGGGTTCAGGAGAATCTTGAATCTCCGGTTCTTTCGTCGGTTCAGTCAGAGAGACCAGATACTCCTTCGCCATGATTGCCACCTGAAGACACAACATTAATAAAAAAAAGCCCAAAGACAGAACGCACAGTACCACGTCTCCACCCTCCAGATCTTACCCTCCACTTGGTGAAGTCGCTGACGGAGCTGGGTCCGAATCGAACTTGCTGACAGGCAGCGATCACAAAGTCTTTGCTCAGAGCCGACAGTTTCTCCGTGGTGACGGGGTCCGGGAGACGGAAGTGCTTCTCCCAAACTGCAACGATCTGGAATCAATCAAGAGCAGAGACGCCTTTAGAGACTTTGAGTAGAAAGTATAACACCGGTTTACAGACAGAGCCGTCGTTACATCCTAGAGGCAAGGCAAGTTTCTTTAGACAGCACCTTTCAAAACAAGGCAGCTCGACGGGCTTTACAGAAAATGCATCATTGGGTTGGTTTCAGCATCATCATCATCTCGCTTTCAGCTGCTCTCGTTATCGATGATCTATTAGACACTACTGTCCATCACATTGTAATGATTGAAATGTATTACTTCATGAATTTGACTTAACAGACTGTACGTGGTTTGTCATGCTTTGCTTTATGTTATTTTGTTCATGTATGTCTGTAAGATGTTGCTTTTGTCGGGGGTTTATCCTAATAAATACATTTCTATATAAAAAGGCATTTAAAAACAGTCATTAAAAAGTGTGTGTGTGTGTGTGTGTGTGTGTGTGTGTGTGTGTGTGTGTTAGTTACACCTCTCAGGTGTATTTTGAGTGACAATCTGGGGGTCTCAGGTTGAAAACTGGAGATCATGCCCCACCCCCCCTCCCGGCCTCTCGCTGCGTGCTGATTGGTTCTGTTGGATGACATCATCACTGGGCGCCTGCAGGATCTCTGTACAGACTCGCTGTGATGTCACATCCTGTTTGTGATGTCACTTCCTGTCTCAGCAGCTGCTGGGACCATCATGCAGCACTAGAGCATGCTGGGAGCTGAGGCCGGCAGAGGGGATTGTGGGAAATCAGACCTTTTACTTATCATCACTGACCCCCGTCTGATCGTCATTGCACTGTTGCATTGTGGGAAACGTAGGCATGGGGAGTACGTGTTAAGAAATGAGGACTCACGACAAACGAGTCAGACTGAAGTCATGTGACCGACTGCTCAGGTGTGTGTGTGTGTGTGTGTGTGTGTGTGTGTGTGTGTGTGTGTGTGTGTGTGTGTGTGTGTGTGTGTGTGAGCGCTCACTTCTTGGCCTTGTAGACGTAGGCGCAGCGCTNGCGCTGCGCTTCCCGACAATGTAAACGTTGTTTAGCTAAAATAATCAATTCTATATTTTCTGTTTCTCAATGTGAGGCTAAATCAGAAGTTCTCTCTTGATCCCAATCACTGCTTCATGATGGCCTTCACAGAAGACCTTCTCTGAACACCTTGAAGGCCCTGACGGTTCACAGCTGGTATATACATATTTTGATATAGTTTTGTATTCTGGATTGTGGGAAACGTTTAAAATATGAATAGATCATTTAAAAGCAGCGACAAAAATAAGAGGAAGTATTGAGGATAAATATGTTGGACAACAACACGCCATGTTGGATTCACCGACCCACATGACGAACAGAGACACAGTTAGAGACGAGGAGTAGAAAGTCTAACACTGGTCTACGGACAGAATACTCTTTCAATCCCATAATAAGAGAACGTATAGTGGTACCCGTGTCCGGAGGTTCGCGCTGTAGACGAAGCGCAGGTGGTTAGCGGAGGACGTGACGTCTTTCCCGTTATACATCCTGAGTTTGGGAAGCAGCACCATCAGCTTGTGGTTATCACTCACCTGGGGAGGGGAGACAACACTCAATCAAACACAAGAAAGGTAAAAGGACTGTACTTATATATCTCTATCAGGTCTGTATGACCCCTCAGAGCTCTTTACATACGAGTCATTCACAGGTCATTAGACAGACAGACAGACATACAGACACACACACACAGACAGAAAACGTGTCTCCAAATAAATCTGGTAGTTTGTTTAAACAAATATTTGTCCCTTTTTGGCATTATGGCAACACCAAAAATAACCAAAAGATGAAACAAATTATTCTCAAAAAAAACTAGTTAGTGTTTCCTGTTTTGCACACCTCTCCTCTCTCAGGTGTATTTTGAGTGACAGTCTGGGGGTCTCAGGTTGAAAACTGGAGATCATGCCCCACCCCCCCTCCCGGCCTCTCGCTGCGTGCTGATTGGTTCTGTTGGATGACATAATCACTGGGCGCCTGCAGGATCTCTGTACAGACTCGCTGTGATGTCACATCCTGTTTGTGATGTCACTTCCTGTCTCAGCAGCTGCTGGGACCATCATGCAGCACTAGAGCATGCTGGGAGCTGAGGCCGGCAGAGGGGATTGTGGGAAATCAGACCTTTTACTTATCATCACTGACCCCCGTCTGATCGTCATTGCACTGTTGCATTGTGGGAAACGTAGGCATGGGGAGTACGTTGCAGATATTAAGGTTAATGCTGCTTCTAGACGGCATTTGGCTTGAAGGCCCTGACGGTTCACCGCTGGTATACACATCTTTTTATATATTTTTGTATTCTGGATTGTGGGAAACTGTATTTTCGATCTCTCTGTCTCTACACACAAACTTCAAGATTGACAATTAAATTGAATATGACTTGTCTTTTCATGCTGCTGTAACGCAAACATTTCCCAAATTGGGATCAATAAAGTGCTTCTTATCTTATCAAACACAGAGATATCCTCCAGCACTCACGGTGATGTAGAGGTTGTCCTCCAGCTTCAGCTCCTCCAGGCCGCTCAGAGCCTCCAGAGACGTCACGTCCTCCATCTGGTTGTCGCTCAGATCCAAGTGTCTGAGCGCAGGAAGCTCCAGGCGGCGGGGGAACTCCTCCAGGCGGTTCCCAGAGAGATCCCATCGCTCCAGGGCAGAAAGACGGGAGAGAAGAGGCACCGGGAGATCCTCCAGTTTCAGAGTCAGCTTAGAGAGGCTGGGGAAAAGAAAGTCAGTCAGAAACCAAACTAAACCAGTAGGGACATTATAAATAGAGTTTATTAAACAAGAACCAAGCACCAAAGACATTGTTCTTTAAGTAAAGGGGACAATTTGGCCAGAGTGCAAAAAAACAGCTGTTTTCTAGTTATTGGGCAGGTACACACAAGTCAGCAATCTTATCATATCCTCTATCACACTAACATATAAATCTACAAATCCCAGCACATTTCAATTTTAAAATGTCACCCCGTTAGTTGACTTATTGTTGACATGACTGGTTGCTTTATATACATGTTTTACATTAAGTCTTAAAGTGCAATGCTAACTTTACACTATGGGTCAAACGTGGGGTTCCTCTACCGTATAAGTAAAGAACAACACAAACACAAATATGTGTTTCTTTCACTTCACTGACTTTATTCATGTGTAACAGAAATGTATGCAAAGTTAAAACAAAGGTAGAGAAATGTACGATTGAGTTATAATAATACATTTAATTGTAGAGCGCTTTTCCTGGTGCTCAAAGACACTTTACATACAATCAGAAACAGTACAAAGAAAACAAGAAACAGAAACAGTAGTCCTAATCCAAGTGTGAGTAAAGGGGGGGGGGTTGTTGATCAGAATTTGAAAGTGATCAGTGAATCAGTGAGTTAATTATCCCTTACAAGAACCATGCATCAAACAAGACATTATTCTTAAAGAAAAAAGGGACGATTTTGCCAGTTAATGAAAAAAAAGTTTTTTCTACAGTTCTTGGTAGAGATGTCCCGATCCGATCACGTGATCGGGGATCAGAGCCGATCACGTGATTTTCAAAAGGTTCGGAATCGGGAGAAAAAAATCGGGGATCGGGATTTTTTTTTTACATTTACCGTAATTTTCGGACTATAAGGCGCACCTGAATATAAGCCGCAGCAGCGGCATACCACTCTCGGTTCCA
>NW_011347066.1:0-3046 GCF_000735185.1 Notothenia coriiceps
GTTCAGGTGTATATCAGTATGTAGTGTCTCTACTTTAAAGAGTCCTCTCCTGCTGATGTTCAGGTGTATATCAGTATGTAGTGTCTCTACCCTCTCCTGCTGATGTTCAGGTGTATATCAGTATGTAGTGTCTCTNGTAGAGACACTACATACTGATATACACCTGAACATCAGCAGGAGAGGACTCTTTAAAGTAGAGACACTACATACTGATATACACCTGAACATCAGCAGGAGAGGAATCTTTAAAGTAGAGACACTACATACTGATATACAACTGAACATCAGCAGGAGAGGACTCTTTAAAGTAGAGATACTACATACTGATATACACCTGAACATCAGCAGGAGAGGACTCTTTAAAGTAGAGACACTACATACTGATATACACCTGAACATCAGCAGGAGAGGACTCTTTAAAGTAGAGACACTACATACTGATATACACCTGAACATCAGCAGGAGAGGACTCTTTAAAGTAGAGACACTACATACTGATATACACCTGAACATCAGCAGGAGAGGACTCTTTTAAGTAGAAGTAAGAGTACATATTCCACCCCTGCAAATTATCCGTAATTTAATTTAAACGTTCCTTAACTATTTAATAATTCGTGGTGTGCAATGGATCACTAATGTCAGTAAGTGTGCCTTTGGATATGTACGGAAGTAATTTGTTAATATCATAATGTATTTTATCTTTGATTGGGTAGTATGAATCCAGAACACATTTCTTTGCAGGGACAATATTGTATTGTATCATACCAATTATTCCAAGATTTCCAAATAACCTGCCTACAGAGGCGGTTAATTATTCTGTGTTTGAAGAAGTGGGTCAGTGAAAGCTGGCAGACACACAGCCTCTCTAACGCTCTGCTGCTGAGGCTGAACACGTGGAATTTCTTATTCTGAGTATAAAACACTTTAAAAACCCGTCACCTTATTAGTACGTGTGGATAAAGCAACTGAATTCTGTAAAACCCCCTCCCTGACTGCAGTCATACTTGTTCTTGTATTTGAGTGCATCAACCTTGAAACATAACATGTCATTTAGTTTTAATGTTCATTATTTTCATGTAATGCTGGTGATGTTTGTCTGTCCTTGTTGATGTTATTTATGTTGTTGAGTTGTTTAATTTATTATCATTATCATAATTAAGGATGTTTGTTGACTTCCATGTTTGTGCCTGAGGACTCTCTTGAAATCAAACAAGGGTTTTTTCTCTAATTATCTGCAGCTGGCCTCCAATCATGGTCCGCCTTGCCTTTGCTCAGTGTATTGCATCAGCATGAGAGGAAACCTTTAAATAAACAGATAAACGCTTGCTGTGCTCACACTGTGGGAACTAATATTACGTGCACTTTATTGATTTTTGGCCACAAAACTCGGACGAGTTCACCCTGCAGCGCTGACTGTCCATCAGCAGACATCCCTTCCTCCTCTGTGATCAGACAGTGAGAGCAGATCTCCACTGATCATTCAGTTAAATAAAAAAATGGGGAAAGTCTGGGCGTGACGTTCTTTATATTCAGCTAGCACCAAGACCCTATCACAAATTCAGTGTTACTGTATGTGCGCTGACTGTTGACTGTTCTTGCAAAGAGGAAAAAGGGCAAATGTTGCACCAAATGTCTGCAAATGACTTCATTTAAAGGGGACCTATCATGCAAAATGCACTTTCTGATGAAACAAAAGGGTCCCCCCCTTATGTGCCCATCCCCCCATGTGAATCACTCCTGGCACACACAAACACACACACTCAGAGAACAATTTGACACATTTCCCGCTCTTGTGTGCCCATCCCCCCACATTGATCAAACCTGGCACTCGCAATACATGTTCAGTGCATGGTTCAGTGTCTATTCTTTGTATAGTTACTGCAGTTTTTCATGTATACCAGTAGTCTGATACAATATTTACAGTTTGAAAGGGTGTTAAATGAAATTTGGTGATGATGAATGGTTTTTGTGTTAACACCAAAGTAAGGGGGGGGGAACGAAGACAATAGGAGGATTAAATATTGACACTACTTCTCAAAAATATGAGAATCTTTACATAATCCTGGTTCAGACGACACAAGCAAAATTGTATGTATTGATCTCCTGAAAGAAACTAAATAAATATCTGCAAATCATGACTTTTCCTCAATATTATGACAAATGTTTGTAAAATAATCTTTCTCGAATTATAGACGTATCTCAAAATATCTGCTTCGTCATTGACTTTACATTTACTTGCTTCAGAAGTCTCAAACATCACATTGATCTCCTGTTGCCTAAAAAACTGAACCAATATCTGCAGTTAATTATAGAGAGAAATGCTCAGCTGTGCTCGCTGCTGCAGGATATTTTTGTGACGCAGTGTGTTGTGGATGGTTTTGTGATGGAGTGGTACGGTCTGCTTATTCACCTGTGACAGCATCAGGGGGGAGCCCTACATATGTAAAGGTCAAAGCATACATGACCTCAGAGTATCCACATGTTGTTCAGGAAGCGAGGAGGGACTGGATGTGAAGGCCCCTCCTCCAATAAGTCTTCAAAATTAGAAGTTTGAGTCAACTTTTCCAGGCAGGCAGAAACCCAACTGCAGAGAGTAATGTGAGGACGGGGAACAAAGAGCGGCCTGTTTGTGAATACAGAACAGGAAAAGGATAGTCAGGTAAATGGGTACAACATTAGTTTTCTTTTCCACTTAACGCTGGAAGATGTATGGAAGCACATGTCTGCCAGTAAGAGAAAAACAAATGAGTGAAATCGGAGAAAGGAAACACATTTTTGAAACAGATCTTGTCAGTAAATGAGAAACTTTGTTAAACTACGTGATTTTAAATTACTGATGGCTTAGTATGTCGAAAAATAATGAGCAACTTTCTAAGAAATAATGACATGTTCTCAATATAATGACAATATCGCAGAATAATGAGAAACTTTATCAAGTTATTCCTTTATTTTTTGAAATAATTGAGTAAAACCCCATAACACATTGAGGAACTTTAAAAAAAATGACAATATCTTAAAGTAATTCTCTGGTTTCTCATAATATGAA
>NW_011347066.1:3086-3594 GCF_000735185.1 Notothenia coriiceps
AGACACTACATACTGATATACACCTGAACATCAGCAGGAGAGGACTCTTTAAAGTAGAGACACTACATACTGATATACACCTGAACATCAGCAGGAGAGGACTCTTTAAAGTAGAGACACTACATACTGATATACACCTGAACATCAGCAGGAGAGGAATCTTTAAAGTAGAGACACTACATACTGATATACAACTGAACATCAGCAGGAGAGGACTCTTTAAAGTAGAGATACTACATACTGATATACACCTGAACATCAGCAGGAGAGGACTCTTTAAAGTAGAGACACTACATACTGATATACACCTGAACATCAGGAGGAGAGGACTCTTTAAAGTAGAGACACTACATACTGATATACACCTGAACATCAGCAGGAGAGGACTCTTTAAAGTAGAGACACTACATACTGATATACACCTGAACATCAGCAGGAGAGGACTCTTTAAAGTAGAGACACTACATACTGATATACACCTGAACATCAGCAGGAGAGGACTCTTTTA
>NW_011347067.1:0-7656 GCF_000735185.1 Notothenia coriiceps
CTCCACACACACACACACACACACACACACACACACACACACACACACACACACACACACACACACACACACACACACACACACACACACACACACACACACACACACACACACACACCTCTTTGGCAGGCCTCATATATCACATCGACCGTCAACAAGACTTTGCCACCAGCAAATCAGCTGCAGAGGAGGCAACACAAGTAGTTAGTGTAGTTAATCACACAAGATCATTCTTTTCAAATGTTCCCAAGGTTTTGAAATGCTGACAGCTGCTTCTTACGTCTCCTGAAGGTATGTGTAGTTTTATTTCAACTTGTTTATTATCTTTCTCTTGCTTTCGAGGAGTGAACAAGGCTCCTCAAACATTTTCCTGTCACTACATAACACACTTTTGATTTGATTTTCTGATGTGTTGGCGAAGTTTGCTGATTTTGTCAAAATATGTTTATATTTAATTCTAAAATGGAGCACATTTCTCTACACCCATTTTCCCCAGGATAAATAAAAAGTCCTGACTCTGATTTGAGAGCCAGCTGCAGCACAACAAGTTGAAACTCACGTTAGAGTTTGCTCGTGTGGTTACGAGTGATGTAATATCTCTTTCTCTGTGTCTTTTTCTCACAGGTAGTTTAAAGCATCAAGGTCGGAAAAACAGAAACACCTCCTCCTTTGGTTCCTCCTCCTCTTATCTTTACTCTGGTGAAAAAGGGGCAGTGCGAGGAAAGGAGGTTTTAAAGCGCGAACAGAAGCCCTCAGATATCACCTATTAAACTGTTTACTGGAGGTTGTTTGGATATTTGAGCGTGAAAAGCTGCAGCCATGTCTCCTTTCCTGCGGATTGGGTTCTCCAAGTTTGAGATGGATCCGGGCCTGGCCTACCATGAGGAGGTGCTGAACCCGTACTGTGCCGTTTACATGAAGGAGGCCATCGACACAGGTGAGGGACTGCTGGGTTGATTTCCATTTTGAGGAATATATAAGCTATGTGTGACGTAAACAATAAAACATTGGGTTGTTAGATATGTGGCTCTTGCTCATCAGTTTTTAACCTCTGGGTCAAACGTAAAAGCTTTTTGTACATTAACGTGAAAGTCGGGCTGCCTATAACAGATTGATTCAACTTTAATTCCAGCTCATGAAAGCTGAAACATTTGCACCGTATGTTCACTGGCTCTTTCTCTGACAAACATGAATTCCCCTTCAACTCATTTAATGTCCAGTAAGCACTTGGGTGTTTTGGATCAATATAAAAATGTTGAAGTACTATTTTAGACTATAACAATGCAAAATGTGGCATAAGGCAAAGTATGACGCTTTTCAAAATCATTCATCCCTTCTGCACTCAAACTTTTAAATTCTTGAAAGGCTTTTAACTTGATTATTTATTTATTTATTATTGTGATGCTATGAACTATTTATAGTGTAAATTGGAATTATCCACATCTGTGCTCCCGGGTGTATCTGTGTGTTTTCTTCTTGTATGTTCCTGCCTGTGCACATGACATAAGCTGCTGCTCATAACCAATTGCCCCTTGCGGGATTAATAAAGTTTTTGATTGATTGATTGACAGGATTCTCATTGATAGTCTCTGGACAATCAGCTTTTTCACTTTCAGTTTGTTTTTTGTAAATGTCGCTTATAAGCCCCTAAAGCTGAGTACGTTTACATTTGTATAGATATATATAATGTAACACTAGGAGATGTGAGGTATAGGATGGCAGGCTCAAAGAGATAAAGATAGAACTGGAAAGGCGTGTGTCTGCATACATCTTTTAAAAGTTCATTAATTTTTCAATATCTTCATTGCAGTTGTTGAATGTCACATCTTTGGGAAACTTCCCAGGGTGATAACAGACTCGGAGCAGATATCTTTGTTCTGCGTTCGGTTATCTTTATCCGCAGGGGAATATGAGTGCATTATAGAGCTAAAAACAGAGAGGGAGGAAAGAGGAGGGCTCGGATGTTTCTTATCCTCCCTGAAACCACAAGACTGAGCCCAGAGAGGCCCGGTTAATATTCTACACACTACTCTCTCACTGCAGGGACCATTCATCTTACTTTCATGTCACACTAAGTTAGATACACATCTGTTTACATGCCTGAATGACACATGAGCAAGCAATACAACTTAAAGGGGGAAATATGGAATAACCTGATACTGCTCATTTACTTCAAAACGGCCATAATAATGTAAACGTGAGCTACATTTAGGTGAAAATGTACTATCAATTATTGTTGAACATGATTATTGATGCTATAGTGAACTCATATATGTTACTGTTATAGCTGGTAAACTGAAAGATGTTTCTACTTTATATGTTGTGAGTATCTTAACCTAAAGTGTATTCATATATCATAATGTATTAGTTGATCAAACATATACTATTTGCCTCCAAAATGTAGTGCAGAAGAAGTATAGAGTAGCATCAAATGGAAACACTCAGGTGAAGTACAGGAACAGAAAAACTGTTCAAATCGCACAGGCAGGCCAAAAAGACACACACACACACACACACAAATAGTTTTTCCCATCAGGCACTGCGGCTGATTCATCTTCAAATAAAAGTGATGGAAGACTTAGATAAACAGATTTTGCTATGAAGTCAAGTACAAAGTAAAGATTGTTTGAGGCGCTTTATATTTTTCTGGACCAAATTCAGACTGCAACATTCAAAACGATCATGGGGTTGTTTTTAAGGCAAGTGTCATAATTAGCAGTTAGCACTTTCTAACTTGTCTGCTTTTTTTAATCCAGTTTAATGAACATTGTTTAAGTTTATATAGATTGTTGTTTATATTGAATATTACAAATATTCATTTCTTCAATGTTTACTCTTAAATGAAATAGCGTATATGAAATCACATTTATAGAAATCAAGTCAATCTTGTTGTAGGGTTTTACTACAACAAGCCTTGGTTTAGTTGTTCTTAAGGGGGTCTTGTAATGCCAAGTGTACTTCACTCATAATACCACAAGCTTGGTAATTCTCCCTTATGAGGATTAAGGATTTTGCGTAAATTCTATTTATACCAGTTTTGAAAGGCAGAAGCAATAACTTTAAATGTATACGGTTTAACGTCTCCAATAAACATACTTTATCAAACACAAACAGATCATAGATCATCTGCTAAAAATCTGTCTTTCCTTTATAAATTGTGTGGTGTCGTTGAAAAATGTAAACTCTTTTAAGGCAGCAAAGACCTGAGAGCACACTTCAACCTAAATGCTATTGTTGCACGTTTTCACAGAAAAACACAGGAACTGTCTAACACCAGAACATGTCACCCCTCTTTTTGCCGCGAGGTAACTTTCTTTGAAGCTGGTGTAGACTATGTGAGAAAACACGGTGTGCTTTCATCAGACGGCAGCTGGCGATGAGCCGATGATGGAGAAGGCTGCAGATCACTTTAGGGGTAGAAAGTTTAGCAGGCTTTACTTTGGAGGCAGCAGCATGGCATGTGGCCGTTATGCAAGTGGATATATGTGATGATATTGCAGAGGAAAAATCAGCAGATGTCAATTATTTCCTGGTATATTACCAGAAGTGTTTAGGCCATGTGATATGATTTAATCCCTCAAAACTGTGACGCTATAATCATAAAGGGCTGCGAAATGTTTACATGGTGTATCTATGGCTGCACCATGTGGACAAAATAACTTCATTGGGATCATTTTGACTGATATTGTGATAACGATACAGGACATATTAACCCATTGTTCTAATTATAATGATCAAATATAGTCAAATGATTATGTACTGCAAACAAAATGTGTTACCCATTATGACACTTTGCATAAGATTACCATATTTGAATGGAAAGAAATCATATTTATCTGCTTTTAAATGACATATGATCTAATCCCCAGAGATTGAAACACTGTACATTCATCCGTTTTCCCAGGGATTAATTCCTGGTGTTGGTTTTCCATCACTGGCAGGAAATCTTCTCCATTTTCTAGATGTTAACATTTCAAATGTTTATGTTAAATCCTTAAAGGATCCGGCAGGAGATATTTTTGTTATTTCCAACCTGTGATTTCAGCCGGAAGCCAATTTGTTCTTTCTGAAGATCTCTAAAAAAAAAGTAATAAATTCATACATTCACTATTTAAAAAAGTGCTTGATAATATTATAAATCAGCATTACCTTGTTTACAGAAGACCTTACTTAAACAGAAATAAGAAAAGGTGATTTTTTTTGGGGGACTATTTTCATTGGCGGATTAATACAAATTGGTTCTCTAGTGATTATGTTGGGCAGCAGGATATGTTTAGCAATTTATTTTTTATTTTTTTATAATTTAATTATCAATTTTTGGATGTTATGTACAGTGTTGTAAGCATTAGGACAAAATAAAAGGCCATTGTGCTGATGAATGGCAAATGTTATTACTAATTAAATCACCTTTACCATGAGGTCAGCATATTTTAAATACTGATTTAAAAAAGGCAAGACACTCTAAAACTCCTGAAGTGAATGACAATTTTTGTAGGACATTTATTTGGTTTTCTTACAGGATTTTTTAGATATTTATTGGAATCAAAGTAACTAAAAAGTGAAAATCTCTAAAATATCTTATCTTTTGTCTGTTATTAACAAAAAGTAAAGAACCTGCCAAATTAACTAGCTTCTTTCTCATTATTCCTTTTTGTTTTTCCAGAGAAGGGCCAAGTGCACAAGCAGAAGAAGCCCACAATGTACCCCCCATGGAGCACCACGTTCGATGCCCACATCCACCCCGGGCGCATCATGCACGTGATGGTGAAGGACCGCACGGCCGAGCTCAAGTCCGAGGCCACCGTGGCTCTGGACTCTCTGGCAACGCGGTGCAAGAAGGAGAATGGCAAGCTGGAGACCTGGGTGAGTGTTCACATTAGCATTTCAATATATATTAACACTCATGGTGTGATCTGAACCAATCAAATATATTTTTACTAAATGTGGTGAATACCGTGTGTGTGTGTGTGTGTGTGTGTGTGTGTGTGTGTGTGTGTGTGTGTGTGTGTGTGTGTGTGTGTGTGTGTGTGTGTGTGTGTGTGGGTTTACTCAATTTCGAGTCAAATGAGCAAATGTTAGAAGTGGTAATCCGTCTTTTATTCATTAAAAAAATGAACAAATGGGCTTTTTTAAACTACATTCATTATGCGTTTTATGAAAAGTAATACCAGGAAAAGCATAAGCAAAAATAATAAAATCTCTGATAAGATTAACCTGTGCCTCTCCTCCTATGATGTATTAAATATCTGCAGTTAAAGAAGTCTATGTTGTACCCTTGAATGGGATTTTATAGTGTTGGATCCCTTTAAATGTACAGAATGGGATTAGGTGGGTTTTTTCTTGTGTTGTGTAACAAACTCTGTTTTAGTAATCCCAACTAAATCCTTCTTAGAATACATAACACCACTGTATACCAAGATCTCATGTGTTTAAACTAATACAATAATAATGACAATCCAATAAAAAAGTTAAGGAGGCATTTTCTATTTGGAATGAAAATAATGAGCATGAATTATTAATCCTAGAGCAGTTGTTTCTTAGTTTGGCCTCTTGCAAGGTTAACCACAGAAGCTTTTATTTCAATTATTTAAAACTGTTAATGTGTCTTCCTCCTTTATAGTCCTCCCAAAGTGTCAAACATGCTTTATTTAGATGTTAAAAAGTACATAAATTAGGTGTTTATAGTCTGCAGTTTAAATCCAGCTGGGGATCATTGTTAATTTCCAGTCATCTATCTAATGAGAGCAAAAAGGTCCCAAAAGGCCCTTCTTCCTACTTTAGTCTGGGTAACATCTTTAATTATAAGCACGTTAAGCCGTCCCTGCTAATGTTTATCATCCACTTGTTCCTGGATTTATTTATTTTAAGACTTTGCATCGGGTGGATAAATCAAACCAAACATTCAGATTTCCTCCCCACTCTGGTCCTCTATGTCTGTTTGAGTTAGAATATTACATTGTACGTTTATCGCGTCAACATCCCTCCCTTTTCAATTCACAACATCTAATTCTGTCCTGATATGCTGCTTTTAGTCACATGTTTCTGTTCTTCTTGGATTGGTGTCAGCTGGACCTGAAGCCACAGGGCCGCCTGCTGATGGAGGCCAAATATTATCTGGAGAAAACTGGTGAGTCATTAATACTTATATAACTCCACCTGCTGCCCGTCAAACTACAATATACTGCAACACTCTGGGGTTACCATCATCTGCAACCAAATTCATATTTGTTGAAACGATGAAATCACATTGCTAAACAAAATCAGTCAAACTGAAAGTGAAAATAAAAGATAGTCATCTTAATGCTCGGAAATGATAAAGTTGTAGTGTCAAAAAGGAAATGCTTTTTTAATCCTTAACGTTTGATGATCTGCTGTGGTCTTCAGTTTACTTACATTTTTTTTTAAGCCAAACTATGTATTGCTGAAGTGTCTGAAATATATACAGTTTAATCACTACAAAGTTATTTTAGAAAGTAGACCACACTACCCACATTTTTCTAATTAAAAAGAAGAACCTTTCAGTCCCTGCCCACTGCGTGCGTGTGGTTTAATGGGGCTTTACTGACATTAACCAACCAAATGCTTGAGAAGTCACTGAGAACTAAAGGAAGGACTCATCTCATGTGTTCTAAGAATAGACCGTGCTAATAGGAAATCGCTGCTCAGAACAACAGGTGGTAAGGCAGCTGCTACACAGAGACAATTTCATCTATGGCACTTCCTCCTGAACTCCATAAACACTCAATCATCTAACATGATTGATTATCTTATATTGCACATATTTACATGAGCAGCACATTTTCTTTTATATTAAGATGCAATGAGACTCCTTACAGATTAATAAGATTAAAAGCAGTACATAGCAAATGAGGGGATAAATATTTGCAAAAATTAGCTGATATGTTTCTGCAAAATAATTCAAGAATTGACAAAATGATTATCGATAAAAATGAAAATATCTCTTTAAAATCTAGTGGGTTTAAAAAGGTCTTGAAGAAGAATATTTTTCAAAACAAATGTAAAAAAAGATATGCAATCTCAAACTATTATTGGTACATTAAGTTGTCAAAAACTAATTGTAAAAACTCTTCCCATCTTTTATATTAAACTGCAGCATTTACATCAGTCAGCAACAGAGAAAATGTTTGCATATGAGACGGTTTAAACCAGGAGTGTCAAACTCAAGGCCCGGGGGCCAAATCCGGCCCGCGACTTCATTTTATGTGGCCCCACAAGAGCTTGCAAAGAATATAATATGTTTGTTATACGGTTACATGGCGATTTACAGAAGCACGTTGCCCATAAACTACATGTCCCACAATGCATCTGAAATTACAAATTTTTTCTCAGAATTTGTCCTTTTCTCAGATTTGATTTTTTTTTTTCAAAATGTCACTTTTCATTTAGCTTTTCTTTTAAAAATCATTTTGTGACGTTCTCACTGAAGAGACTTGCAATTATTTGCCCTAGACTTCTGCTTTCAGACCGAGTTAATTATGAAGTTATTACCTTATTTTATATATATTAAATATGTATATTTATAAAGTATTAAAGTTACAACCGGCCCTTTGAGTGCAACCATAATGCTGAAGTGGCCCTCGATGAAATTGAGTTTGACACCCATGCTCTATACTGACATTGCTGGCGTGCTGATCA